>NC_086318.1:439851869-440013868 GCF_036172605.1 Pelobates fuscus
TTGTGAACGTTCTACGATGCCTCTGTACAAACTGACTGAGCATCACGGGAAATGCATGGAACATCATGGAAACTATTGTATATATATATACATGTAAAAGCTAGGCTAGCAATGCATTGTGGGAAAAGTAGTTTACAAACGTCTGCAGTGCCAGAGCTAGCAATCAATGCAGGGATTATAACAACAACACCAGGGTTGCTATAGAAAGCCAAGGGAGCGTGCTGATTGGCCGAGTTACCTCCAGTCTGGACAGAGCTCACTGAAAAATGCAGCAAATGTGATTATCTTTATTATTTTAATATTTTAAATGAATTGTTTGTAAAAACCTCTTTGTAATAGCTTACACCACAATTACGCCCTGCACTGTCCCTTTAAGGTGCTATTGCACAGATTGCTGTTAAGTTTTCACAGCTGCTTAATTCAGATTTTCTGATGAATGGGATGTTCTCCGCTCATTAATAGGATTCCCAGGTGTCACCTCCTCCCTAATCTGGCCAGAACTCACAGAAGACAAACGCAAAATTACCAGATTTCACTAATAACATGATGTAAAGTCGTGATTTTATTAAAGACTCAGAGGCAAATATTACGCTAATTGTATACTTAATCTAAAGGGAAATGCAAACAATATAAACCAAAGTAAAACAGTAGCCAATGAGACCCTAAACTACTCCTCCTTCATGATGATGCCACCAAGAATATAACAAAATAAAAGGCAATATAAACATAAATTACTACAATTCCTGGTGATGATAGAGACGGAAATCCAACAAAGAGGTCCAAGCAATTATACAGCTGGAGAAAGCCGGTCCATGAATGGCAGAAATGAGACATCAAGCTTAAATAAACAAAAAGCAATATGTGGTAAAACAGGAACATAGACGTGGGAACAAAACCATACATCTGTAGCGGTCGGCCGGGGTCCTCTGTTCTCGCCGCGCGCGGTCCTGCTTCTGCACGAGCCGCGCGTGGCTCATCCCACGGCGATATCAGAAAGGCGGGCAGTGACCGTGAGAAGCACGTGTCCCGCCTGACTCTAAGAGCACGCCGTTTTCGGGGCGTGGATATGACAGGGGCCAATTAAATTGAAATCTAGGGTATTTATACTCACCTTTTCCCTTAGTACCTTGCCCTATCGTGGTTTCTGGTTCAGTTCCCTTTAGTGCTTGTATTGTTCAGTTGTGGTTTTTTGGTGCTAGACCTTGGCTTTGTTCCTGACTCTGTTTTCTCTTTATCCTTGCTTGTCTTGTTCGCCGGTTTGCTCTCCTGTGTACCAGTCCTTGGCTTGTTCTAGTTTACGCTGTCTCTCTGTCCCCTTGACCTCGGCTTGTTCTGGACTCTGTCTTTTCTTGTCCTCGTCTAGTCCGGCCATTCTAAGGTCCAGTAAGACGTATCTTGTTTTCTTGCCTCTAGACTATCTGGACTATTCTTGCGTGTTGGGGTATATTACCGTGACAACATCACAGTATTCCTAAGTATCAATGCTTTAAAATATTTTAAACATCTAAAATAACCGTATGTACAACAGAGCTAGAACAATTAAAAAAAAAGTACTTAGACTCACCGTAACACAAAGTGTAACATGAATAAACTGGGTTGAAAAAGAACATAAATTCAGTGTGGGCTAATATTCGCCTCCATGTCTTTAGGTCAGTTTAAATGTAAAATCTGGTAATTTTCGTAAAAGACACGGAGGCTCATATAATGCTAGATGAAAGCTGTGAAATAACAGTAGAAGTATAATGCATAGATTGATGAAAATAGTACTCACTAGAGGTAGATTCGCAAGACTAACCAGCAGCTTTTAGAAGATCCTGTAGTCAGCTACCCCAGGAGGATGCTTTAGAAGCTATGGCAATTAGGGTTTCTAAAAACAGAACTCCAGGATTCATACTGTCACGTATTCATCCGCACATAAAAATGTGGTTAATGGCATTTACTGTCCTGACAGGGAAAGTTGTGCCAAGCAGAAATCAAGCACATGGAAACCTGGTAATTACTTTTGGGGTCAAAGGCCGGTCATGGTCTATCTTCTGTCCGTACTCCCACCTCTGATGCTCGCCTTCAAGACTTCTCGAGGACTGCACCGTCCCTGTGGAACTCGCTTCCCTTCTCCGTTAGATGCTCACCCAGTCTCCACTCCTTCAAAAAATCATTAAAAACCCACTTCTTCATAAAAGCGTATCAATTAAACTGTTAATAGCTCCCGACTGATTTCTCTCTTGCAACTATCACTAGTCTAATACTATCCTTACCTTTTGTGTCACTTTAACCCACTCCCTCTAGCATGTAAGCTCATTGAGCAGGGCCCTCAAGCCTTCTGTTCCTGTGTGTCCAACTTGTCTGGTTACAACTACATGTCCGTTCGTCCACCCATTGTAAAGCGCTGCGGAATTTGACGCCGCTATATAAATAATAACATAATAATAATAATAATGGCCAATCAAATTCACAGGAGGATTTGTGCTGAGCAGCAATCATGCACACCTGGTGATTGCTTTTGGGGTCAAAGGCTGGTTACAGCCAATTGGAGCCACAGGAGGGGTATTTAAACCCAATTTTCCTTTTGCTCATTGCCCTGTCGTGGTTTCATGCATATGGTTATCCAAGAGTGCGTTCCTGATCTTGATTTTCTGGTATTTGACTTTGGCTTTGTTTTGGCTTCCTGATATCTGGTATCCTTGACTTTTGGCTTTCTCTCATCTTTGTGTCTGATTCTTTGTCCCTGACCTCGGCAAGTATTTTGACTATTCTTGGAGACGTCAGGTCCAGCCATTCTAAGGTCCGGTTGTATGTTATCCTTAGTCCTAGGTGTGACACAGTACTCCATGCTGGATCAACGTGTAATCCTGACACATACTTCCTAAGACAGAAAACTGGACATCTTCAATTTGGGAGTAAAATAAGGAGAGAAGACCAAATTAATTGAAGTTTTTGTCCATCTAGTGATATCAAAAGAAACTCAATCAGCAGTATAGGAACATGTATCACAATCCAAAGCTCTGATGTCTAAAACACAGGAAATTAGTCAAAGGAGCATGACTAATTTATCATGTGGAGGAGAAAGATCCAGATTATCTGGCCAAGATTTAAAGACATGGAGGACTAGGTTCACATCCCAAAGCAATGTGTATCTTGGTTGTGGTGGTCGAGAATGTCTGGTCAAAATTGCAGACCGATACAGGTTGATCGTGCGATAAGTTAAACCTTGGTCCAAAAGGTGTGCAAGATAAAGTAAAACATAATTTACAGGAGCAGATACGGGATCCATGTATTGATCCACACACCAACTAACCAACGAATTCCAGCCATAGTGGTAAGATAATCTTGTTCCCAGAGCCAAAACTCCTGCCATTAGGTCAATAGTCAACTGTGGAACATGCGAGTCAAACCAGGGTCCCTAGAGAGGAGCCAAGCCATAATTTAAAGATACCCCTGACCAAAAGTGAATGGGAGTTCCCATCGGAGTCCAAGAGGAGTTTTGACAAAAAAGGGAGCAACCGTGGAATGTTAATGGACAACTCTATGAGAGTCAGAAACCATTGTTGTGCATTCCAGAATAGAGAAAGGAGAATCAAAGAGTTACAATAGCATCTCAGATGGAGCAGACTATCAGCAAGAAAGTTTGAAAAGCATTATAGTGGTTGACCACCCACGGTTGCACAAAAGCATCTGATGCCAGGTCCTCTAGATCCGGTCTCTAGCTATCAGAAGTTGAGAGTTCAAGCAAGATGCAAAGAGGTCTATGCTCAAAGATCCCCCAAATAAATGCAAATGATGGAAGATGGTGTGTTCTAGATGCCAATCGCTAGTTCCAATCTACCACTGTATTGTACTGACGCGGCATATAATCTACTTGCACTGATAGATTTCTATCCAGGCAAAACCGTCAGAAGTCCTTTGCGAGGTCCACCAGAAAAATTGACTTTGTATTTCCTTGATGATTTATGTATCAGACGCAGGAAACTGCAGAGAGCAAATGAACCCGCTAGAATTCAAGACAGTTGACATGAAGGGACTTCTTGATCGGAGACCATTTCCCACCTGTAGAGACAGGACCACAATACGTGCCACAGCCGAGCGTACTTGCAACTGATTTGACAACGAAGTCCGGAGCGATACCAAAGCTTGCCCGACCATTCCAGGCTTTTTACTTTTTTACACTTTTCAAGCTGATTGTTCAGCCTGTTTGCATATTGCCTGGAATAGCTTGTAAAAAAAATAATAATAAAAAAATAGTTAATGGCAAGTGGTATCCGAATCTCTGTACCCATTCTAGTAACAATTCATTCTGGGGATGGAACACTGTAATTTACACAGACAAACCTCGCTCCTGCAATTTGCGATCTGCAGATTATAAACAGATCTGACGGTTCGACTGAACCTCACACGTGGCTACTAAATATTAGAAATGATTATTTTATTGTAGGAGTTTAGTACGTCACTCCCAGAAGAGGGAACTAAGATTTACGCTCCCCTTCAGTCCACGTTTCCAGATTGCTGATATCTTTATATCTTTTGTTAAACAAGGACATATTCTTAGTCAGAAAATAATAACTATGATCCATTGTGTTTTTTGCTCATAGTATTTTGATCAGGGCCTTTCATCCGTTGATATGTCCTGTCCACTGCAGAAATTGCATCACCAGTGTACGAGTGTGGCAAGATGAAATGATTTGCCCTCAGGGAATGGGACGGTGTGATCCTGACTCCTTGAACGTCTAATCAATGCTTTGCCCTGGGTATTACATAGTGTATTTGACATTAATGTAATAAACGAGAATTCGCCTACAAAGTGCATGACCTGGTGATATGGAAGGATGAATGGAACATATGAATTGTGTGATTTGTCCTGTGATGGCAACATAACCTAATCTATTTCTTGTAACTCATAAACACCAAGAATGATACGTTCACAATGAAAACGTGAAATTGTATCTGTCTGAGCATTGCTCACCCATCTGGGTGCTAGAGGTTAAATAATAACTCACTTACAAAACTGATTAAAGTCTCTCCTTAAGTTAAACCTGAAGAAAAAATTAACCATTTCAGCAACAGAGCAGTAAGCAATGCATGGACAATTTGTTTTTGGTTTCCCACCATAGAACTAATATCCTTTTTAAATTCAAAACTCAACCGGTTGCGGATTCCATAACTTTTGTTCCCTCTCTTTAATAACCCAATCACACTGATGAAGTTGAATCTGTTGTTACCAAAGTTTCTTGCACAGGGAAGTTAAAATGTTTGTCTGCAGTTCTGCAGCATTTAGAATAAACAAATTAGCATCCACAAGGGATTTTAACAGGAACATACCCCTTTCTGATGTACTGTATACATACTATAGCACAGGGGTTGGCAACATATGGCACACGAGGTGTCATTGCACGATGTTCTGTCCTTGGTCCCCTACTGCTCTCAGTCTTCACTGCCTCCCTTGGTAAACTCGTCAGCTCCTTTGGCTTCCATTGTCATTTTTATGCGGATCACATGCAACTCTACCTGTTTTCTCCTGATCCCTCTCCACCCATCTTGACTCGTGTCTCTGACTGCCTCTCCACGATTTCCAACTGGACGGCTGCTCACTTCCTTAAACTCAATCTGTCCAAAAACAAAACTTCTGGTCTTTCCTCCATCAAGTGTTGCTACTACCGTGTCTGTCTCCCTCCAAGTCAACGGTGCCACCATCACCTCTACGTAGGTGTTCTCTTTGACTCCAACCTCTCCTTAACCCCTCATGTCTAGTCGATTGCCAAATCTTGCCGCTTCCATCTCAAAAACATTGCACGCATCCGCCCCATTTAACACCATAGTTACATAGTTACACAGGCTGAAAAGAGTTATGTGTCTATCAAGTTCAGCCTTCCTCGCATTAGTTTTTTTGCTGTTGATCCAAAAGAAGGCAAAAAAAAACAGTTTGAAGCACTTCCAAAAAAATTTCCTCTTGACCCCAGAATGGCAGTCAGATTAATCCTTGGATCAAGAAGTTATTACCCTACATTGAATCCTTGAATATTCTATTTTTGCAAGTATGCATCTAGTTGCAAGGACGGATTAAGAGCCCATTGGGCCTGGTGCTGACAATTATGATGGGCTTAATTACAGAATCGTATCGACAGAAAACACTAAAACAGTCATACCACCCAATTGTCATGTATCTTGTGGAGGTGGTGCTGGAGGGAAACTCACAGGATATAACTATCAGAAAACACATTACCCCATGCTTATCTCTCGCTTTCATCTTTCAAGTAAATCCATATCCCCTTAACAGCAGGATTTCGGTGGGTGGGGTAAAAGAATTAGGTAACCAGAACCTCCCCAAGGGACAAACATGCCCACGAAGAATTAGATGTCAGCCCCGCGTGAATGCATGTCAGGCTGCCTGCCAATCATGCAGGCTAGCCAACTAAGGGCATACTGTGCAGACAGCACCCTGAGCTTGGCATAAATGCGTCTAGTGATGCGCTAGCTCTACGCTTTTTAAGGATAGTCCCCTAGCACTTGCTGGTCCATTCCTCTCCTAACCTCCTTAGTAGCAGGCAGAAGCCCCTATTATACAGTCTGGGAAAGAGAAAAGGTGTATGTAGTGAGTGTAGAAGAAAGGGAACATCCACAGCATTAGAGAGACTGAATCAGCAAATCAGAAATCACATAGAGCCCAAAGTCAGTCCCCCTCCGCTAAAATCAATGTGCCTATTGAATAGGCATGGGCCTGGAGCTGCAGCTACATTAGCCCCTATGTTAATCCAGGCCTGTCTAGTTGCTGTTTAAACATCTGTATGGACTCGGATAAAACCCCTTCTTCAGTCAGAGAATTCCACATCCTTATTGTTCTTACAGTAAAAAAAACTTTTCTTTGCCTTAGACAAAATCTTTTTTCTTCCAGTCTAAACGCATGACCGATCTGGGTGAGTCTTGGATTTGTCGTTCACCCAGATCGGGGCTATCAGGGGATGTGTTGTATTTTGGGGTACCTTTTGGGGTTTGTAAAAATGTATGTTTTTTTTTCTGCTTAGAGTTAATTGCGTTAGTCCATTGTCTTAGTTAATTGCATAACAGGTAGAGGGGAGGGCTTGTGTGCTGTATGTGGGAGTGTCGGACATTGTTGTATTGTTCTGATTGGTTTGTGTGCCTGTGTTCCATCAAGCCCAGGGGGTGTGCCTCTGGCCTGAGGAATTGTATAAATTGTGAGTGCTGGCTTGCATTAAACAGACCTGTTCTACCCTTCATGAAGTCTTGGCTCATGTTTGGGGGATTGAGGATCTACACTCTGGGGATTGCTATATTCTTGTTCCTGTTTCACTCTCTGGACTAAGGAGAGGTTCACCCACTAGAAGCAGGAGCCCGGTCTTAGGTCCAGGGTGGTTGGAGGATGGCAAAACCCCAACCAAGCTGCGGCAGTTCGTGGGGTTTGCAGTGGTTATGGTGTCGAGTGCGGTGCTGATGGTCCTTGGCGAGCACTAGGAGCATCGTTCGAGACTGAGGCACCCAGTCGGGGTGGCAGGCGGTCCATCACAATTACCTAACCCTGCTATAGGCTATTTGTAAAAATATACTGATATAACTGTGTAGGTTTTAGTTATGCAGCAACAGGAGACTGATATAACTGTGTAGGTTTTACAAATAGACGCAGTTATGCAGCGACAGGAGACTGATATAACTGTGTAGGTTTTAGTTATGCAGCGACAGGAGACTGATATAACTGTGTAGGTTTTACAAATAGACGCAGTCATGCAATGACAGGAGACTGATATAACTGTGTGGGTTTTACAAATTGCCGCAGTTATGCAGCGACAGAAGACTGATATAACTGTGTAGGTTTTACAAATTGCCGCAGTCATGCAATGACAGGAGACTGATATAACTGTGTGGGTTTTACAAATTGCCGCAGTCATGCAGCAACAGGAGACTGATATAACTGTGTGGGTTTTACAAATTGCCGCAGTCATGCAGCGACAGGAGACTGATATAACTGTGTGGATTTTACAAATTGCCACAGTTATACAGCGACAGGAGACTGGTATAACTGTGTGGGTTTTAAAAATTGTTGCAGTTATACAGTGACAGGAGACTGATATAACTGTGTGGGTTTTACAAATTGCCGCAGTCATACAGCAACAGGAGACTGATATAACTGTGTGGGTTTTACAAATTGTTGCAGTTATACAGCGACAGGAGACTGATATAACTGTGTGGGTTTTACAAATTGTTGCAGTTATACAGGGACAGGAGACTGATATAACTGTGTGGGTTTTACAAATTGCCGCAGTTATACAGCGACAGGAGACTGGTATAACTGTGTGGGTTTTACAAATTGCTGCAGTTATACAGCGACAGGAGACTGATATAACTGTGTGGGTTTTACAAATTGCCGCAGTTATACAGCGACAGGAGACTGGTATAACTGTGTGGGTTTTACAAATTGCTGCAGTTATACAGGGACAGGAGACTGGTATAACTGTGTGGGTTTTACAAATTGTTGCAGTTATACAGCGACAGGAGACTGATATAACTGTGTGGGTTTTACAAATTGTTGCAGTTATACAGGGACAGGAGACTGATATAACTGTGTGGGTTTTACAAATTGCCGCAGTTATACAGCGACAGGAGACTGGTATAACTGTGTGGGTTTTACAAATTGCTGCAGTTATACAGCGACAGGAGACTGATATAACTGTGTGGGTTTTACAAATTGCCGCAGTTATACAGCGACAGGAGACTGGTATAACTGTGTGGGTTTTACAAATTGTTGCAGTTATACAGCGACAGGAGACTGGTATAACTGTGTGGGTTTTACAAATTGCTGCAGTTATACAGGGACAGGAGACTGATATAACTGTGTGGGTTTTACAAATTGCTGCAGTTATACAGCGACAGGATACTGATATAACTGTGGGTTTTACAAATTGCTGCAGTTATACAGGGACAGGAGACTGATATAACGGTGTGGGTTTTACAAATTGCCGCAGTTATACAGCGACAGGAGACTGGTATAACTGTGTGGGTTTTACAAATTGTTACAGTTATACAGCGACAGGAGACTGATATAACTGTGTGTTTTTTACAAATTGCTGCAGTTATACAGCGACAGGAGACTGATGATCCTTAAAATACGCGTTTCAATTTTTCATGTTTTTACTTTGTGGGATTTTAAAGGGATACTCTAAGCAATAAAACAACTTTAGTTTAATGAAACCGTTTTGGTGTATAGCTCATGCCCCTGCAGTTTCACTGCTCAATTCCCAGCCATTAAGGGGTTAAATCAATTTTGTTTCTATTTAAGCAACTCTAGCTACACCTCCCCTGCTTATGACCGACACAGCCTGCATGAAAGAAAATGGTTTAATTTTTAAACAGAAATTCTTATCTCCTACTCGGAGATAAACTGAACTTTTATCACACACAGAAGGCTCCTGTGAGGTATAGCAGGCAATTAATCGAGTAGGAGATAGGACATGCTAAATGAAACCAACTGTTCAGTAAATGAAATTTAAACAGTAAATCTCTATTTACATGAAGTGTTTAGGAAGGCTGTGTAAGTCACATGCAGGGAGGTGTGACTAGAGCTGCATAAACAAAGTGATTTAACTCCTAAATGGCAGAGAATTGAGCAGAGAAACTGCAGGGGCATGTTCTATACATGCCTCCCAACCCTCCCAACCCCAGTTTTAAATACATTTATTTTATAAATCTATGATTAAACAGTATGCACAGTATGTGGGTATTACACTCAATGAAGACTTTCTGTCTACATTTTTTTGCCATTTTCAGTAAGTAAATGACTATGTATTTTTCCCAGGGTCCTTACGTATACCTGTAAGCAAGGTTTTTAACCTTTTTTATTTATCTGTTTTTGTCGTACCTACTGTATGTAGAAGAAGTTCCATGTTTGCTTTTATTCTAACATTTCAGATGCTGTGTGAAATATTGCAAGATAAAGGACATTGTATACTGTCTAAAGCTTTTCACTTTTCAAACATTTGTGTAAAGTCTGAACAAACAAATGATAAATAAAAATAGTGTAAATTTACATCATTAGAATGTTTACATTTGTCTGCGAACAATGCCTTCACACTATTATTGTGTTATGTTTACGCGCAAGCTTGCATCAAATTCTTATATATCAAAAAGTGCTCGTGGTGAAGGGGTTAATGTTTATGTCCCTCAAAGGAGCAAATTTTTAAAATGTATTAATTTGTTTTTTAATTTTACATTTGTTTTGCATAGTGTTGTTGGTGCTTTTTCAAGAATGTTGCTGTAAGGCTGGGATCTGTTAATTTCCTCGGTCTCTCAAGATGAATCATGCCTGCTTAGTTCATGAAATTCCCATAAAATAGATACATTTTGTGCAGTGTTGGCTAAAATGCAGACATCCCGATGGCAGATTATCAGCTGTCGTGACAAACAAATGACGTAGAGTTTTAAGGAGTTTGCCCTCTTGTTGCGGTTGTCGCCCGGTGTCAGGCAGACTTTAATCGGAGAACGTGTTGCAGTCGTACATTACTTACTGCAGTGCAGCGCCTATTGTCACAACGCAGGCAGCCAGCTGCCAAGAATCCTTGATAAGAGCGTGGAGAACATGATGGCTGTAAAACAAAATAGAACTCTTACTTCAGTACAACAAGCACGCACTCCCTGAGAGGCAGGAGCCAAGATGGAGAAGAATCATATCAAACGCAGAATTACTAAGAATTATGTAAAAAGTATACTAAAATACAGTTGCAAGAAAAAGTATGTGAACCCTTTGGAATGATATGGATTTCTGCACAAATTGGCCATAAAATGTGATCTGATCATCATCTAAGTCACAACAATAGACAATCACAGTCTGCTTAAACTAATAGCACACAAAGAATGAAATGTTTCCATGTTTTTATTGAACACACCATGTAAACATTCACAGTGCAGGTGGAAAAAGTATGTGAACCCCTAGACTAATGACATATCCAAGAGCTAATTGGAGTGAGATGGCAGCCAACTGGAGTCCAATCAATGAGATGAGATTGGAGGTGTTGGTTACAGCTGCCCTGCCCTATAAAAAACACACAACAGTTCTGGGTTTGCTTTTCACAAGAAGCATTGCCTGATGTGAATGATGCCTCGCACAAAAGATCTCTCAGAAGACCTACGATTAAGAATTGTTGACTTGCATAAAGCTGGAAAGGGTTATAAAAGTATCTCCAAAAGCCTTGCTGTTCATCAGTCCACAATAAGACAAATTGTCTATAAATGGAGAAAGTTTAGCACTGCTGCTACTCTCCCTAGGAGTGGCCGTCCTGTAAAGATGACTGCAAGAGCACAGCGCAGACTGCTCAATGAGGTGAAGAAGAATCCTAGAGTGTCAGTTAAAGACTTACAAAACTCACTGGCAAATGCTAACATCCCTGTTAGCGAATCTACAATACGTAAAACACTAAACAAGAATGGATTTCATGGGAGAATACCACAGAGGAAGCCACTGCTGTCCAAACAAAACATTACTGCACGTTTACAGTTTGCACAAGAGCACCTGGATGTTCCACAGCAGTACTGGCAAAATATTCTGTGGACAGATGAAACAAAAGTTGAGTTGTTTGGAAGAAACACACAACACTATGTGTGGCGAAAAAGAGGCACAGCACACTAACATCAAAACCTCATCCCAACTGTGAAGTATGGTGGTGGGGGCATCATGGTTTGGGGCTGCTTTGCTGCATCAGGGCCTGGACGGATTGCTATCATCGAAGGAAAAATGAATTCCCCAGTTTATAAAGACATTTTGCAGGGGAACTTAAGGCCATCTGTCTACCAGCTGAAGCTCAACAGAAGATGGGTGTTGCAACAGGACAATGACCTAACGCATAGAAGTAAATCAACAACAGAATGGCTTAAACAGAAGAAAATACGCCTTCTGAAGTGGCCCAGTCAGAGTCCTGACCTCAACCCGATTGAGATGCTGTGGCATGACCTCAAGAAAGCGATTCACACCAGACATCCCAAGAATATTGCTGAACTGAAACAGTTCTGTAAAGAGGAATGGTCAAGAATTACTCCTGACCGTTGTGCACGTCTGATCTGCAACTACATGAAACGTTTGGTTGAAGTTATTGCTGCCAACGGAGGTTCAACCAGTTATTAAATCCAAGGGTTTACATACTTTTTCCACCTGCACTGTGAATGTTTACATGGTGTGTTCAATAAAAACATGGCAACATTTCATTCTTTGTGTGTTATTAGTTTAAGCAGACTGTGATTGTCTATTGTTGTGACTTAGATGATGATCAGATCACATTTTATGACCAATTTGTGCAGAAATCCATATCATTCCAAAGGGTTCACATACTTTTTCTTGCAACTGTATATATTATTTATATTAAAAGGCATATTCTGTTGTGCAGATAATTCATTAAAACTAGTTAAAGTGAAAAGAAACAATACACGATGAAGGGCTTTGGTGAAAAGAAATGTATAATCTCGAGGACATTATATAGTAGACAAAGAGCGAAATATCCAGAGTCGAAGAGAAATCGTCAGGTGACTGTTGGCAGTCCTGAATTTGGAGGGGTAGTCCTGATTTTGGAGGGGTAGTCCTGATTTTGGGCCTCTGTCCTGTAGTTCCAGATTTTTTTATCTGAAATTCTCTGCAACGTGGCAACTTGGAGTTCTTTCATCGTGGCGCAAATGTACACCACAATGAACGTTGAATTTCACATACACACCTACAAAAGCTAAATCTTCCAGAATGATCACCTTAAATGTATCTGTGCTGTACATGTGCGTTGTACATGCACTCTGAGCAGAGATGGGGATATTTTATTGGAGTGGGCAGCCGTCTCTCATTGGGAAGTATTCCGTAGCTTCCAGAATGGCGTCCTATAAATACTCTGCAATAGAGTTGAGTCTGGGGGTTATGAAGGTTGCTGTGCGAGTAAAGCTGCTATACAAAGACCCCTTGCATTTCCAAATGTCTATCCCCTATATGGATACATCTCCTTCTCGATACACTTTGTCTTTCATCTATCTCCCCTTTGTCTGGGTTTCAGCCTTTTATCTTATTTCAAGAGCTAGTAACATTAAACCAGGTACTTAGTGATTGCAGATTTTTACATCTTTTTTTATTTGGTTTTTAGATGGTTTTTTTTATAGCTACTGTTAGATGGGAAGATAATTTAAACAAGGTGAAAATACTGAAATAAGATTGGACTTAGGGTAGAGAGAACAACTTCGGATTGAGATAATGAGATATTGGATTTAGTACAAGCGTTGCTCCTGTGGATGTCACTTATCATTAGATATAGTAATAACATTGGCTAAACTTGTAGCCTTTTACTCTGTGCGTTCAAATTATCATACAATTCACTAACAGATAAAAATTAGCAATGTTTAGACTATTTACAAAGAAAAAATGGGAATTAGGGGCACACACAGAACATGCATTTCTTAGTAGTGGTGCTGCCTTAAAGGAACACTATAGTCACCTAAATTACTTTAGCTAAATAAAGCAGTTTTAGTGTGTAGATCATTCCCCTGCAATTTTCACTGCTCAATTCATCTCTAAATTGAACTTTAATCACATACAGGAGGCTCTTGCAGGGTCTAGCAAGCTATTAGCATAGCAGGGGATAAGCAAATCTTAATTAAACAGAACTTGCAATAAAGAAAGCCTAAATAGGGCTTTCTTTACAGGAAGTGTTTATGGAAGGCTGTGCAAGTCACATGCAGGGAGGTGTGACTAGGGTTCATAAACAAAGGGATTTAACTCCTAAATGGCAGAGGATTGAGCAGTGAGGCTGCAGGGGCATGTTCTATACACCAAAACTGCTTCATTAAGCTAAAGTTGTTCAGGTAACTATATTGTCCCTTTAATTACTAAAATAAATACAAAATGTAGATTAGAGAACAGCGCACACAAAAAATACAGTGTTACATTTTATAAGGCTGCTTAAAATCACTTATCTCAGCAAACAATTATGGAGATTCGTTAAAAACCATATGGCCATATCGTGATTAGCCGACCGCTATGTCAGTGTGGAAATCGAAGTGAAGAAATAATGAAAGTCCCGCAGACGTGATTAGCACGTCTGAATATACCTCCTTTCGTTTCTCTGCCGCAGGCCTCCCATGGATATTTTCCGTAAGATAGATCATGATATGATCTAAGAGGGGAGTTGTAGATACAAATATCCATTTTGCTATCTATCCTAGCTGTTCATATAAGGGTTAATTTGAACCAAGAATAAATTTGGCATTTTATCTTCTATTCTCGGAAATAGGATTTATATAAAATCCTAGTTAGGGGAAAAATACTGATTTTGAAATGTTCTTGTTAATTGTCCAAGATATCGGTATTTGTAAATATCTGGTTTTAATCAAATATGTAATGCATTATATAACAAAAGATTATAACTAGAAACAGCTGTTTATAACTTGTGAAAAACATATTATGTAATAAATGCTCATGACCCCCCAGCGACATGAAAATGGGATATAAATGTTACTTACGTATAATTAAACTTTGAATTGGTTATAGATCACATCTCTTCTTGTCTTCTTGACTGATTCCCAGGATCCTGTCTGTCTAACAAAGAGGGTGTGGCTCCGACAAAATATCCATCTAAGAAAGAGGGTTTCGTGTATAGCTGATTTTATCCCCAACAATATTTAATTAAGGAACTTATCTAATCTTTCTTTATTGCACATTGTTTAATTTAGTATTTCCTATCTCCTGCTTTGTTAATACCTTTCTATTACCCTGTGGGTAATTCAATTTAAATTTACAAAGCAGCAGATAATAAGTTCTAAAGTAAGTTAATATCTGGTTGAAAGTGAAACCATTTTTTCATGCTGGCTCTGTGGGTCACAGCCAGGGAAGGTGTGGCTAGAGCTGCATAAACATAATCAAAAGTGATTTAATGGCTAAATAGAGAATTGAGCAGTGAGACTGCAGGGGTACGATGGGTGGGAAAGGGAGGTACAATGCCGGCGGGACATTAGGAGGGCCAGCAACGTTGTGGCGGGATACCTGTCCAGCGCATTTGAAGGCAAGTGCCGAATTAGATTGGGGGAGTCAAAGTCTGCTTGGGCTGAAGGCAGGCTGCTTCAGACTCTGAGGAATAAAGTGATATCTGTCTGGTGGGATGAACACTCCCATCAGCTGACATTTGGAAGTTAAAACTGCTGGTCTTGGAAATAAAATAAAGCTGTGGCCGTTTCCATTATTTAAGTGTTAGTGTGTTTATTGGGCAACAGGTTAGTTAAAAGGGTCAGCAGCCATGTAGGGACATGTTTTATACACCAAAACCGCTTTATGAAGCTAAAGTTGTTTTGGTGACTATAGTGTCCCTTTAAGCACTGTATGTCACATTCCTTATCAGTTTTCTCTCTATTGATTCACCGCTTTATACATTAGACTTAAGCTCACTCAATAAGAAAAAAGACATATCAGCCACCGGCATGCGGCAATGTGTCAGTAAAGGAAAAATGCTATGGAAGACTGGGTGGAATGTTAATTAAATTTAATTAAAACATAAAAGTGTTTTAGAATTCTTTTGGTTCACTCAGGAGATATAGAAAACGTTCTCTAGCTTGTTATTACAAAGCTAATTATTAACACAGTCCCAAGATAAAGACATTATGTTCAATTTACACAAATCGCAGGGTATTTCTGGTTGGGCAGCTTGACCTCAGAAATCTGATTTGCGCACCTTTTACAAATGTATTTTTTAACAGAATTAGGTATAGACTATGTATCTGTCTGTCTGACTGTCTATCTAATAGCAAACAACGTCCTTGATTTAAAGGAACAATATAGATATTAAAACAACTTTAGTTTAATGAAACAGTTTTTGTGCATAGACCATGCCCCTACAATTTCACAGCACAATTCTCTGCCATTTAGGCATCAAATCACTTTTGTTTCTGTTTATACAGCCATAGCCACACCTCTCCTAGCTGTGACTGACACAACCTGCATGAAACATTTTTTAATTTTCAAACAGACTTTAACTTGCTTTAGAAGTTTGTATCTCCTGCTCTGCAAATTGAACTTTAATCACACACAGATGGCTCCTGCACGGTCTAGCTAGCTATTAACAGAGAAGGAGATAATAAATTCTAAATTAAACAGAATGTGCAATAAAGGCAGTTTAAACATTCTCTCTTTACAGGAAGTGTTTAGGAAGGCCATGCAAGTCACATTCATAAACAAAGTGATTTCACTTCTAAATGGCAGAGATTTGAATGGTGAGACTGCCCATAGTATCCCTTTAATACTTTATGTCTTTATTTTTCATTCAGCATGGTAGTAATACAGTGTAACAAGGTAACATGACAATAAGCACACAGGTAAGTACTTTCTTGAAAGACATCAGGGTATCAGGCTTGCAAAAGGCATGAATGAGGTATTTTGTGTGTTTTTTATTTTTAAATAATCAACAAGAAAGTTGAAAAAATAAAAGAGAACCAAGATAGTGACAACTAGGTAGAGCACAAACTAGTAACCTCTTGTGGGCATAAATGCAGGTCAGTGGGGGGCTCACGGGTTTGGTGATGCTCATCGAGGGGCTCACTTCCCTTCTGGTAGCCGATCTAGTACTAGTGGGTGTACAGCATATTTGCCAGAGAGGGAGGTGAGGGGGAGCGGGGGTAGATTAATTAATGAGGCATGTAAGTTAAGACTAGCCACTGACCAAGTTTAACCAGCGGCT
Source organism: Pelobates fuscus (assembly GCF_036172605.1). Taxonomy (NCBI): domain Eukaryota; kingdom Metazoa; phylum Chordata; class Amphibia; order Anura; family Pelobatidae; genus Pelobates; species Pelobates fuscus. The sequence continues at coordinate 439,868,552 of NC_086318.1, forward strand.
GCATAATCTTATATATCTTATAAGATATCACAGTGTTTTAAGCTAGAAAGAAAAAAGTCAAAATACATATGGAACAAATGGTAGTGTAACAGTAAAAGAAAGTAAAACAAGCATAAGCATAATGTGGAGCTGCGGACCACGGTGAGAGCCAGTTCATAACGGTGGAAAGAGGGAATTCCTCGGATTCTGGGGTTAATCCCCAACACTCTCTGTTCTTCATGTCGGATCTTGCGCAGAGGTAGGTCGCTGAGATGAGCGAGGGGTGAACTCAGATATCCTAGCAGGATTCAAGTGGAAAAGACCAGAGCTTCCTTTGCCCGGGTGGTCAGCAAGGCCTAACTTTTGTAGAAGGGTTTCCAATTCCAGATAGCTGTGAGATCTGTAAGCAGTCCCCTGGTGAGTAAACAGAATCACCTTCGGTATCCCCCAGCGATAGGGTATGTCCCTTAGGCGCAGCTGTTGCAGGAGCGGCTGTAAGGTTTTTCTCCAGGTGAGGGTAATGTGTGTTAGGTCTGGGAACATTAACAGAGTAGACCCTTCAAAGGTTAAAGGGGTCTTTCCCCAAAGACCTGGAGCATGGCTTTGTCCTGGATGGACTGGAAACAGATAATAAGATCTGCAGTAGCAGATGGAGGTATTTTGTCCTTTTTTGATACCTGTCGTGTGCGCTTATCACCCATGGACTGAGCTTTATTTGTGGTACCTTGGTCTCCCGAGACCACTAAACCTTTTCCTATATCTTAGCTGAGTCAGCCTCATCTTTCATCAGACTCCGGACTTGCTTTAACTTGGCTGATTTGAGTTGTGGCTTCTTCGGGCCATTTGGATGCAGAGCTCGTGAAATTGTTGATTGAAACACATCCATTACTGAACTATCCATTACTGCTGTAAAATGCTCTTTATTCTCCATTGTCACAGCTTTTCTTCAGATCTGAAGCCTGCCCAAATGTTCCTTACGGAGAGTGGGATCAGTAGCAAGGTATCTCCAATGCTGCAATTAGGACAATGGTTTTAGCTTTGTAAACAATTCCAAGAGATTCCAGAAAAGAGGGGTTGGATATTTTTGCCAACTTACATTTGTTTTATTAAAATAAAACCAACATCATCTTAAAATAATTATGTTTGAGTTCAAATATTTTCAGATCACACAGACTAGAAGTTTAATCTATAGTCTGTCTATCAGTAAAATATGGCAATTTGTCAAGGGTCTGAGTACTGATGTTTTAGAAAGAAAATACCCCCCAGATGTGTGTGTGCTATATTTATTGTATTAAATCTACCTACATAAAATCCCCCAAATAATATGCTTTGATTAGACTCTAGGGCTACAAGATACCATTTATATTGCATGTCCCATAGATTCATGAGTTTAATCTCGTTAACTTCCTGCCAAACAGAACAAACCAAGTAAATAATGTGAAAGTGATGTTAATGAGGTTTCCTGAACTTACAGCAATTCTGCGTTATGAAGGCCTAGCCTCGCTCACACTTATCTGGTCATTGAGCAACATATTACATAGTTTTGCTCTCTTATATTAAGTATAATAAATATTAAAAATATTAAGAAATTTTTAATAAATTATTTATATATATATATTTTATATTTTAATATTTAGAAAAATTCCTTTAAAAGTTTATCCAAGCATATTAAACAATTTGGAAGTGTATAAAAAATTATTAACTCAAGGCCTTAGTCGGAGCGCAATGCTCTAGACAGGCAGCGGGATATTGTTTCCCTGTATACTACATTGTATGAAATAAATATGAAACATGAAAAGTGACCATTCTAGAAAGGAACATGTTTCTCTACAATGTAACTGCCGTAGTTGGTCACCCTGGCTTCATCGTCATATTTCCATCTTAGCTAAGATGGAACAGGGCAGGTTGAAATCAGGGATAAAACACATATTGGGCCTGTGCACAAGCTCCCATCACACCTGGGCAGATGAACCACTGCTTTAAGTCACAATAAGCAAAGGGAATGAAACACAATCATTCCGTCAAAGGGTTACTCCGACTGTTTATTGCCATTGTTTTGTTTGTTTTTTAATTCACAATGTCCTACTGGGCTTTATTCTTTAACAAAGGAGATTGTGAGCATTGACCCACAGAGTGTCACTAGACCCAGATGCAGGGACAGTTTGGGATGAATAATATCCTTCTCACTCGTTCACCTCACAAGATTCTCTATCCTCTATGACGGATAAACGTTATGCATTTTTTTTCAAGTTCTGGATTCCAATACTACAGAGCTGAAAACTTGGTATTTAACCTCGAGGAAAATGTAACAGATCAATCAGAGATCTTGATAAAAGTTCAAGGAGACTTTAATAAGATACAAGACAAACATCTACCATTACGATCTAAGACTCAATCTTTACAAACCAAGATATCCGACTTTCCAGATATATCTCAGGGATTTCCAAAGATGTTTCCAATCAAAATTTGGAGGATTATCTCTTAACCGTGTTTTCGTCGTTTTCGCACAGATTTAAAACCATTCAGCCCTCATCCAATAAGGAGATTCCATAGACTTCATTCACCTAGACATATTAAGACGTCGGTACCCAGAGGCGTAAATTGTTCAATTCTCAGATTTTTACCTTAAAGATTTAATATTGAAAGAACTTCCTGAAAGATTTTAGATATTAGATTTTTCTCAGATATTTCAGCAGCTACTATGATGCTAAGAAGATGCTTCCATGAAGCTACGTCTATCCTTAGGGATAAGAACATTTTGTACAATTAATACGATGGTTAATGTCCCCGCTTTTTAGACCGCTCCCAGCTGTTATTAACCCATTAGTGACACGCTGTATTGGCTGCCATACTGAGGAGCACTCAGTTATATATGAGCCATACACACTGTTGATTGCCAGCATAGCTTCTCCCGTACAGCCTAATGATTTATAAGCAGAGTATAATACATTCTAAACAATGTGATGGATATCAGACGTAGCACTTTATGATACGCAAAGAAAAATGAGAGGAAAGGAAAGGGAACTGAAAGACGAAGTAAAGGAAATTAAAGGAAAACGAGTAAAAACTGTCCTCTGTAACGTCCGTAACACGTAACGCTGTACAGAGGAAAGGGTTCTACTCGTCTGTATCTGCGAAATATTTAGGAAAGTGTGAGCAAGGCGGACTGTATCCTCTACTAGAATAGGAAAGAAGAGAGAGAAAGGAAAAGCAAAAATGATAGAAGAGAAAAGGAAGGAAAAAGAAAGGAAAAGCAAAAATAAGAGAAAGGGAAGAGAAAATGTAAGGAAAGAGGAAAAAAAGAGAAATGTAATGAAACAAATTAGTGCCCTGACGGTATGTATCAACCTATAAGTAACATTCCTCTACGTTTTGATGTAATGAGTTATTTAGCGGATAATTGCACATATATCGGAGTAAAATTTATGTTAACTGCAATTTTGCCAGCTTAGAATAATGAGAAAGTGGCAAGTCACCGGATTTCTTTTTCTCGAATTGGTTTACTTCTGACCAAGGCACTGGATATATTCCATGTTATGGTAACCGTAGAAGTGCTACGTGGCCTTCTTATTAAAATGGGCTCAAAGCAAAAAAAAAAATAAAAGAGGCTTTGTCAAGCTTATATATTTCTCTTGCAAAACAAAACACATTTTCAATAATTAAAAAACGAATAAAGCTATAGAGGCACTTAAACAAAAGTGGTACTGTAGCAATAATAGAGTTAATAAAATTCTCTATAACTGAAATCTAGAAATTATATATGAATAAAACACAAACCTTAACTGCTAATTTGACTATAGATCAAATAAATAAACAAACGAGGGGAGAGATATAACTGGGGTTGGTCTTATAGACTGTTTGGGTATCAAAATTAATGAAAATGATGACATTCTGGTTAATACAGAAATGGAAAGGGATTGCAAATTTCCATGGATGGGGCAGTGAATACCATAAACTCATTTATTATCTCTAAAATAACATTCATATTTAAATCTATGCCTCTGAAGATCCCATGAAGATTCTTTCCTAGTTGAAAAAAAGTATTTAGAATTTTATCTAAGGAAATAATTAGCCTAGAATATCTTCTAATGTTCTAACTAGGAGGCCAGTTGTAAGTGGATTTTCTATTTCACATATTACTTTATACCATGATATAATTATGTTTGCAACGTTTCGATCTCAAATAAATCTTTCTCAAGCTGAAAAAGCTTGAGAAAGATCTCTTCAAAATCAAAACTTTGCACTTTTTAAAAAAATAAATCTGCTGTTTAATTGATTCCTGAGTGCCTGGACCACAATTTTGTTCAAACTATTATGGTAGGGGCAGCCAACCCCAGGTCTGGCAGCACCAGGATCCCAATAAGAGTGTGGGAATTCTCCTTTTTCATTTAATCACAGTGCAATGACATAAGACTTTGCGATAGGAGACCATCATCCCAAGATCACAGTTATATAGAGCTCCCCACATGGTTAGGGGGTACCCAAAACGAAATTTATATTTCTGTCTGTGCACTAGGTGCCACGTATCATATAAGTAAGGTCTGCTAAAGAAATTAGCATAGAGAGGTAGAGTAGATAAAAAGACAGACAGAGAAGACGCAGAGACTGCCCCTCTCTCCGAGAAGCCTGCCCCCCGCTATCCCCCACAGGCCACCCGAGAAGCAGGGCACCCCCACAGGCCAACCACAACTTGGAATTCAGTAATGCATCATTTGCATAAACCACGGTTGTTACTGCCTGAGATAGGCACATTGTGACTAAATGTTTCTTAAAATTATTAAAGCTATGTGTAATAACTACTTTTAACACACGTTTTTTCAGGGGGAATGAAACTATCTTCCATGTAAAATGATACAAATGTGATACCTTTATTACCACCTGCATTAGCGTGCCCATTTTTGATAATCTGTACGCTCCCTATTCCATCATGTTTTCATGATAACAATTTGTATCCAACACAGTGATTAATTAAATTGTTAAAATCGTTACAGTATCCAGGGTTCAGGGTGTCTGGAAGTAGAGCGGGACAAAAAACACAGAAGTGGGGTGTCTAGCGGATGCTCAGGGTGTAATTTGTCCAACCTCGTTCAGTGGACTTGATCTTGTCTAATATCCTATTTCACAGGCTCCATGCAGCGTGTTTTCACCTCATTATTTATAAATGCAATGTCTAACTTAAAATATTAAATTCCCCGCATATCCCTCAGGTAGCAGAAATCGACATGTAGGTTCAGCAACCATCCTCAAAATCAGCAGGACGCTTTTAACAACACGACCAGTGAACATTGCTGTCGGGTAGAAATGTTCCATTAAGTAATCATGCACAAAAGAACGCATATAAATCAAGACAAATAAATAACATTTAGTGCAATGATAGAGATTTGACATACTTTCCTCCTTGCTGGCAAGATTGGGAAACTTTTTACTAAGTAAAATCTGCTGAAGAAGCTTGTTGCTTGATACACAGAGAAATCTTGCATGCTATATGTTTCCCCAGGTGGTAATTCAGCAGCGATTGTCAGTAGTTGGTACATAGTGGAATGAGGTGCAACTAAAACACACATATATAAATGCATTATAAACGCAACACTTTTGTTTTGGCCCCCATTTTTAATGAGCTGAACTCAAAGATCTAAGACTTTTTCGATGTACACGAAAGGCCCATTTCTGTCAAATATTGTTCACAAATCTGTCTAAATCCGTGTTAGTGAGCACTTCTTCTTTGCCGAGATAATCCATCCACCTCACAGGTGTAGCATATCAAGATGCTGATTAGACAGCATGATTATTACACAGGTGTGCCTTAGGCTGCCCACAATAAAAGGCCACTCTAAAATAGGCAGTTTTACTGTATTGGGGGAGTCCGGGGTGTTCCGAAAACCAGTCAGCATCTGGTGTGACCACCATTTGCCTCACGCAGTGCAACACATCTCCTTCCCATAGAGTTGATCAGGTTGATGATTGTGGCCTGTGGAATGTTGGTCCACTCCTCTTCAATGGCTGTGCAAAGTTGCTGGACATTGGCTGGACCTGGAACACGCTGTCGTATAGTCTCTACTGTTTACGGTGCTCATATAATCCTGGTCTCCCATGAATTCATGTTGCCCACCTACCAGCGAATATTTCTCCTCTGCTCAGTTCTGCCCTCTGCTGTGATATGTATGTAGTTGCCTTCCCTAAATAGTATATTTTGATTCTTTGCCTGTACTATGTTGCCCTCTGCTGCCAATATTTGGAAAAAAAAGTAGATAAAGAAATTAAATATGTCAATGTTTCGATCTGCCATATAGTTATTTGATTTAAGGACCAATAAGGTCTATAATCACATTACCAGACAAGTATCCCAAGAGGCGAGACTTGTCCATCACGGTGCTGGTTGGTTGAAGGTAATCACAGTCATCTGGCAGCACATTCGAAGCTTGTATGCTAATTCAGTGTGGAATAGGTAGGTAGGGACATATTTGAGGGGCAGTTAGGTTTTTGGGGGCCCCTCCTGGGCCCCATTACAAGCCTTCATCCCACTGACCATAGGGTAAGGAATGGGGTAGAGGCAGCTTGTCTGCCCCCACCTAGTATTACTGAGGATGAAGAGCACCCACTTTTTTAATATTTTTATTTTATTTTTTTAATTGCTGTTTTAATGTGCCGTAGCAGAGAGCAGCATATTGTGCTGAAAGGGTAAACATGTCCCGGTTTCTGTTGTTGCTATGGCAATTTATAGTTCTGTGAACTTTCTTCAGTTTTCAGTAATCATGGAAACCAGGTGGTGAATACCGGTTGGCGTCTAGCAGAAGGCTCGTATGACACTTATAGCAAAGGAATCTGGCCACGTTCATTGCGACACACTTGGTGCAGGGTAAATACTAGGCAGTGACTCTGTTCCAGTCCATACTGATTCCAATCACATTATTCCCGTTTTTATCTTAACAACAGATTTCATTGCTGTAACCATAACTCCCAAGTGTCCCCTTTTTAGGAAGAGGAGTCTCTATTTTACAACCAAACCAAACTGTCTTTCCTCTACTATGTCGGTTTACTAGTAAAGTGTCTTTAAACGACAATAAATGTGCTTAAAAATCCCCCTGCATAAATAAAATACCTGGACCATGTTCTAAAATTACGGTTTACGTTTATTTCACAAATCTATCTCTTGCTCTCTCTTAAGGGACCACACACCACCCTCACTTTCCAGTTCTGTTACTTTTCAACCGTGTCGCTTGGTTGCCCCCAAGTTGCCCTTCTTGCTGTGTTTTTATTCCCCACCTCCTCTAGATTGTAAGCTCTTTAGAGCAGGGTTCTCCTCTACCTATTGTTCCTGCAGCATTTTGTAATTGTCTGGTTTATTGTTACATTTCCCCTTTTTATAATATTGTAAAGCGCTGTGGAATACGTTGGCAGTGGATGATTGGTATCAGCATAGAGTGACGGGAGTAAGGAGCAGTTAAATAGGAGCGCATGAGATGAGAGGAATCGCGCCCAAAGTAGCTGGAAATCGCTTGGTTGTTTTTTTTTTTTTACTTTTAAAGATGTAAAAAGAATGAGTTTTTAACATAGTGTACGATGATGCACAGACAATGTCTGATGAAATAGACACAGCAAGACTTACAATAAAACTGTAATCATTGTTTACTGGGGGATATGAAGGATATCGAAGGTCAATGTTAAACACCGCTGCCGCAGCCATTCGCTTTTATTTAGGCCGTAATGAATAGAAGGATACAATAGATTTATATTCTGTGTTTATTAGAAACCTAATCATGATCCTTCATTAAATAGAAACGCCAGAAGTACATTCTTATTTAGTAAACAGGATCACTTTTATTACTGTGAATTAAGGGAAGCTCAGCCCTGAAACAAGCGCTAAAGTAGAAAATATCGCCTCAAGTTTTTTTTCTCCTTTTTTTATTTCTTTACATCTTTTACACCAAATAAATAGTAACAAGTAAAGACAGACAATCTGCGAGATGCAATTATTATGCATTATATAAATTCCCCATGCTCTTAGAGCCGATTAATTAAATAGACTTTAGCTCATTTAGCACTATGTAATGTGTCTCCCATGTTGTAGACGGACAATACTGCACCAATTTTTAAATTAACAAGAGAGACACATTTGTCCCATATTTGCTTTCACTCACAATCTCGCTTATAAGGACAGTGCCGCTGGAGATTTTATTAATTTATTTTCATGCACTCATTAGAAACCCTCCTTTGTACATCACATCCATCTAAGCAGATTTTCTTATTTTGATATATTCTGAAGTAGACATGTGCAATGTGTTTCGGTCCGATTGTGAATGCGGACGAATTTCGGGCAATTTAGACATTCGGATGCTTCCTAATGTCCGAAGTCCCGAATTGCTCAAGTCCTGAATTACGGAAGTGCCGAACTGAACCGAAGTGCCGATTTTTTTGTATTTTTTTTTCTTACCTGAATTTCTGAACCAAACCGAATTTTTGGATCACGCACATCCCTATCCTGAAGCAAAATATAATACTCACTAAATCATACAGAGATTTTCCTGAAAGTACGTGTGAATTGTCGGGAATAAAAATAAATTCGATATTAGTTTTAACTTTCAGATGACTTTAAGGAGTCTGGTAAAAGAAGCAAAACCACCCAGACTGATGCAGAGCTTCTTTAACAGATGGATTTTGGGGGATTTAAATTACTAGAGGATAAGGGAAAAGTATTGTAGAACAAGCCTAATTAAAAGTATTCAGAAAAACACAAAGTACGTGTGCTAAGCTATAAACAAATATTCTCCTTGAGAAGCACAGTTGTGACCAGGTTACAAGAGAAGGTCATTTGCAGAGTGGAGATCATTGTAGTAGTTCAGAATCGGAATGATTTGGGATGTCCACCCTTTAAACTTTGTACAGTGGTGGCTGAATAGTTCCCCTTCTTTAACCCCTTTAGGACACATGACATGTGTGACATGTCATGATTCCCTTTTATTCCAGATGTTTGGTCCTTAAGGGGTTAAAGGCACAGTCCATACATATAGACCACTTCAGCTTGCTGTGTCAGAAGCATCTCCTGCTGCTGGTTATAAAAGTGAGGAATTCTATTTGAAATCGTCACTTTTATAACTAATAGCAGAAACGTCTCCCTGTCTCTCAATCAGACAGCGGGAAACGTATTGTTCCTGATTCCATGGAGATGAACGATGTGGTATGCACACACTGATAGGGTTCCCCAGTGCCTTGCCCTGGGCACCCCTTGTCCACGGACTACCTGGCTGGCAGCTTGGAATACTTGTGATGAAAGCCGTGACAATGCATGCCCATGCTCGCTTGCGGCTTTTCATTGAGCTCTATCCATTGAGCTATCTCACCAGCGATTCTCAAATCATGGCTTGTGCTATCGTGTGGCTGTCACGCAGACATAGCAATTTCTAGTTACTTTATTAAACATGCACCATCATTGTGTCTGTGTCCATCTCCTGCTTATAACTGTTAGCTAGGGATATAACTGCTACTAATACCAACTGGCTTTATTATAGAAATGTCATTTTTAATTCAACACAGTTCTCCGGTGAATGAAAGCACCGCGTAAATCCAGTAACTGTTCATTTTCCTCATGGTTACTAATTACGTGTGCCGAGAGAAGATTTTATTAAGATGAAGTTTGCTAATTAAAATTCCATTCTTCCCACCATTCGCTGCTCAGAGATTCAGAATGCAACTCGTTGCTATGAATCTGATGTGTCATTATTGGTATTTGCCCTGTCGGTGCCAGTGTAGGTGCCCCAGTATTGCTGGCATAGTCTCAGTTACCATTCATTTACCATTCAAACATTTCTTCAGCTAATCGTGGAAACAAATCTAACTCTGGCCAGAAATCCCATCAGGGTCAGCTCGCTGTGGTGATACAATTCGCTTTTTCTGTTGTTGTGAATATCATTTTTTATGTTATTGATGTCGTCCTCGCTAAGTAAGCAACATTTTTAAGCTTTACAGAAATGTACGTAGTTTTAAAAAAAAAAAATGTTGCCTTTAGACTGACAAACGCAAATAGCAGACCATAATGTTGGCTTAGTGTCATGGGTGTTGGCACAAAGCACCGGTTATAAATTCACCAAGAAACAGCATTAGCATAAGGAAGAATGAAACAACAGCCTAGATCGTGGATAGAGGTTAAATGGAGCACAAATGGCAATAAAACTACACAAATAATACATTTCCATGATTGCTTTTTTTATTTATGACCATTATTAGGCTATCTGCAATATCTGAGGGACAGGCTGGAAGTAGGATAATGGAGCCATGAGATGATAACAATGCAGTTTCATGAAATTCCCTTTATGTATATACAATATACAATATTTAAATTTACATTACTGGAATTACTTAGCAGTACAGACAAACACAATTACCTCAGTTATATTATTATTATTTTATTATTTATATAGCGCCATCAGATTCTGTAGCGCTGTACAATGGGATATAGCTTGTACTTTATGTTTACTGACATTCACTCACAGTTACAGACATTCCCCTACAGCAGGGGTCAACAACCTATGGCCAGCGAGCAACACCAGGCATCTGACCCGGCGCCTATCTCTACTCACTGCCACTGCAGTGTTTATCACCGCTGCCTTCCACCCAGAGACCCGAGCCACATGGAGTTCTACACACAGCTCTGGTGGCTCGCAGTGCAGTGATGCATGATGTCATTATAGAGCAACAACCACTAGGCAGCTATGTGCAGAGCCAGAACCTTGGCTGAGGAGCCAGCACCTTGGGTGAGGAGCCAACACCTTGGCTGAGGAGCCAGCACCTTGGCTGAGGAGCCAGTGCCTTGGGTGCAGAGCCAACACCTTGGCTGAGGAGCCAGCGCCTTGGGTGCGGATCCAACACCTTGGGTGCGGATCCAACGCCTTAGGTGCGGAGCCAACGCCTTAGGTGTGGAGCTAACGCCTTGGGTGCGGAGCTAACGCCTTGGGTGCGGAGCTAACGCCTTGGGTGCGGAGCCAACACCGGTGCGGAACGCACCTCATGACACCTAATATCATTACTCACCTAGTATTATTACTCACCTATTATTACTCACCTATTATAACTCACCTATCATCACTCACCTAGTATAATTACTCACCTATTATTACTCCCCTATTATTATGATTCACCTATTATGACTGACCTATTATTACTCACCTAGTATTATTACTCACCTATTATTATGACTGACCTATTATCACTCACCCCTTTGGCACACGTTTCCTGACCTCGGAAAGAAAACAGGTTACACTCTATGTGTTTAAACCTGTGACCAGTGCAGGACATTATATCAGGCAATCACTCAGTGCAATTCCCGGCTGTGTCTATATTTGCTGAATAAAATGCCGTATTACTGTAAAGAGTATTCCTAACGTTTATTGCTATATAATAATTTAGCAGGTGATGTGTGAATTCACCATGCTGTGCACAGTTATCGTCCGTCTGTAAATTAATATTCGGAATCAGCTGCAGCAACACGGAGCATTTATATACACTGGCTGTTTATTGCTGATACCGCACACACTGGCTGTATATTGTAAATACTGCACACACTGGCTGTATATTGTAAATACTGCACACACTGGCTGTATATTGTAAATACTGCATACATTGGCTGTATATTGTAAATACTGCATACACTGGCTGTATATTGTAAATACTGCACACACTGACTGTATATTGTAAATACTGCACACACTGGCTGTATATTGTAAATACTGCACACACTGGCTGTATATTGTAAATACTGCACACACTGGCTGTATATTGTAAATACTGCACACACTGGCTGTATATTGTAAATACTGCACACACTGGCTGTATATTGTAAATACTGCACACACTGGCTGTATATTGTAAATACTGCACACACTGGCTGTATATTGTAAATACTGCACACACTGGCTGTATATTGTAAATACCGCATACACTGGCTGTATATTGTAAATACTGCACACACTGGCTGTATATTGAGCACACTGCACACACTGGCTGTATATTGTAAATACTGCATACACTGGCTGTATATTGTAAATACTGCATACACTGGTGTGGTGGAATCTCGGTAAAAATAAATTTAGTAGGCCAAGATTACCACGTGGCATGTGTACGTGCATATGCTGACGTATCGATCAGTTGGTTGCACGAGGCAAGATACGATCAGTAGTGTACGGAGCATGTGCAAGAATACAGGATGTAGTATTCCCCTCCTCCATTGTGCTGGACAAGCCATGCGGTCAAGCAGGAAGTTAATTCTTATTTGTATTGATTGGTCAAGAGAATGTGCGGGTGGAGCTTAATATGGGAGGAGTTATGTGCCTATATAAGGAGCCTGCACTATTGTCCGGGGCTCAGAACTTGTGGTATTTTGGTGACGTTAGTCCCTCTGAGTCCCGATCGGTGATCCAATAAAGAATCTCTTTCTTCCTGAAGAAACCTGTGTCCATCTCTCTGTGCTTTGCTTCCGTCAGTTTCTCCGGTATCATTTGGTGCATTGGCCGGGAAGCTCATCGTTCAACGGTAGCTGAGAGGCAGAGGCGTGAGACGGTCTATCTTTGCCCACGTTCTCTACGGCTGCACCCCTGAACTTCTGCGTGGACCTCCCTTCGCCTCGGCGCCACTGGTCTGTTGTCCAGGAGATCATCGGCCTCTACGTGAGAAGTGCTGGGGTGTCCCCGTCGATGAGTGTGAACTCAGGTTCAGGAACGAGGAGGTAAGACAACTGCTGTTTTAGACGGCAGACCCACTAGGGGTATACCGATTGTGCGGTAGGCCCATAAGGGGTTATTTGTGTATGGAATCTGCCCCCTCTGTCGGAGGGAAGGAGCGAAGGCGCACCGCTCAATCGAACGCTCTTAAGTCAGACCGTTTGATTTGGTTAGTCAGGCGGGGTCCTGTGTAAATAGCCCTAGCCGGACACCGGTGTCTTGTCTAGACTAGCGTTCTAGGGTGTATATTACGTTCGCTAGGTCGGAGGGACCGGGAGACTAAGCGGCGCCTGTGTAAATTCGGTTCGCTAGCTCTCAACCTATCTTGGCTAAGTGGGAAGGCGTGTAAATTTGGAACCCACTAGATTTTTGATAGTAATCGACTAAGAGGCGCCTGTGTAAATTCGGTTCTCTAGCTCGCTATATGTGGTGCTTGGGCAGTGTGGCTAACCAAAACGGGTGTATATAGTTTTAGGTAGTCCATTCAAGGTACTGGCCAATAGTTTAGTTGGGAATTGTAAATGTGTTAAAGATTGTTTAGTAAAGTGTATACCTTGTTAGATAGCGCGAGCTCAGCCGTCTAGCGAGAGTGTTAATAGTGTGTTGCTGTATTATAGTGCACGGTACCATAACCCTGTATATTTACTGACACTGTATATAAGTACTAATAATTGTCGTCCATTGCATGTTTAACACCATAACCACTAATAATTGTATTGTGACCTTAAATTGTGCTTTGACCTATGCTAACCGTACTGTAACCGCTATTTGTAAAAGACGATGTTACTGGGGTGTGTTATAGACGGGTAATTCGTATATAGAGAATTATAGCGTGGGTGACTGTATAGTTTCGCCAAAGGGCATAATATTGGTTATCTAGTGACTGGTGTAACAGCTGTGTGTGTACGGGAATTCCCTGAGTGTTTATTGTGTTATTGTGTACGTTTCTCTTGGTAACTGTACCACGTGGTGCTGTTGCCAGAGGAAACGGGTGTGACTGTTGAATAGTACGCGTGCATAGTATTCGTTGTCAACGACGTTCCATTGATAAGTATGGGTGCGTCGCAGTCAACGATTCCGGATCCCTTAGGTTGTATGGTGAAGAATTTTAAAAAGGGATTCAAAACTTGTGATTTTGGGGTTAAAATGTCTCCTGTACGTTTGGTCACTTTGTGTACTAGGGAGTGGCCTACTTTGGTTGCGGCATGGCCGCCACGTGGCAGTTTGGATCCAACTGGTACAGCGCTTACACGTGGCTGTATCGGGTAAGCCTGAACTTTACGGCCAGTTTCCTTATATTGATTGTTGGAGACAGGCCGTAAATGACTCGCCAAAATGGCTTCAGACATGCCACGAGGAGCAATGTCGCCTCATGGTGGCTAGGACTTGTTTGTCCACTAGGACTGGTGTTAGGCCCATTTTGGACACGCCCCCTGAGTCCGAGATCCCTTTGCCGCCCCCTTACTTTCCGTTAAGAGGAAGTGACGCAAATGCAGGAAGTCCTGCAACCCTTCCCTCATTACCCTCATCCACTTCCGCTTCCTCCTCCAGTACAGAATCCACCCCCCCTCGTACTAAATCTCCCCTTCCGGAATCAGAACCAACCCCCATTAAATCCGAATATCCTGATTTGGCGCCACTTCAGACTTCCGGTCAAGCTTCTTCTAGCTCGACTCGAAGTGTTTTATTTACAACCTTTTCCCAAAACCAAGCTCCCACATCCCCATACCCTATTTCTCCCCGACTGGAACCCATGACTGACGCCCCTCCACGTAGCCCCATACAGACCCGACAACTGACCGGTGTCCAACAATTAAAACACTATCAGATGCCTCTTCGTCTGAATCCCGGGTCAGCCTATATCGATGCCGCAGGCCAAATGGCACATGCTGACCCAGTCTTTGTATATGTCCCGTTCACGACAACCGATCTCTTAAATTGGAAGACCCACAATTCCTCGTATACTGAGAAACCACAAGCTATGACTGATCTGTTCACCTCAATAGTACAGACACATAACCCGACATGGGCTGATTGCCAGCAGTTATTAATGACTTTGTTTAACAATGAGGAAAGGACAAGAATTAATCAAGCGGCCATTAAAGCGCTAGAGGATAGAGCCCGTGCTTTGAATCAAGCCAATCCGGCAGTATGGGCCGCAACACATTATCCCAACACCGATCCCGATTGGAATGTAAATGGTGCTGATATGGTTCAACTCAGAGCCTATAGAGACGCTATAATTGCTGGCATGAAAGCCGGAGGAAAGAAAGCCATTAATATGTCGAAGACAGTTGAGGTGATTCAGAAAAGTGATGAAGCGCCCAGTGTCTTTTATGACCGATTATTGGAGGCATACCGCTTGTATACCCCCTTTAATCCGGAAGACGCAGATAATTCCCGAATGGTGAACTCCGCCTTTGTCAGCCAAGCTTACGGAGATATTAAGCGTAAGCTACAGAAGTTAGAAGGGTTTGCAGGTATGTCCATCACCCAACTAATGGAGGTAGCGAATAAGGTATACATGAATAGGGAAACAGAAAGTAAGAAAGAGGAAGAGCGCAAAATGCGTAGAAAGGCAGACATGCTAGCGGTAGCGATCGCAGGCGTAGATAGACGGGGCCCAGATAGAGGCGATAGTAGATGGAGTAGGGAGCCTTTGAGTAGGAATCAGTGCGCGTATTGCAAGGAAGAAGGGCATTGGAGGAACGAATGTCCACAAAGAGAGCAGTACGAGAGAGACCTACCCAGGGCAGGTTACGGAAACTTTAGAGGCAGAGCGAGAGGTAGAGGAGGCCCCGGAGGAAGTAATGGTAATAGAGGGAGCAATGGGAACAGAGGAAGTGTTAGGGAAGATAGGTATATCCCAGCAGCGCAAAGGTCCCGCGATAGAGAAGGCAGGGACTTTGTAGGATTGGCTGACACGGTCATGGAGGACTATTGATACCGACCGGGCTCCATCCCCCTTGGTCGAGCGGAGCCTATGGTCGATGTATCAATAGGGGGAAAAAGGAGTGCGTTCATGATCGACACTGGTGCTGAACATTCAGTGGTGACTAATCTAGTTGCTCCTCCATCTGGAAGGACTATTACTGTAATAGGAGCAACTGGAAGAAGTGCTGAAAAACCGGTTCTTAAAAGTCGACTCTGTACATTGGGAGGCCACGTAGTAAAACATCAATTCCTTTATATGCCTGAATGTCCAGTCCAATTGCTGGGACGTGATATGCTATCAAAATTACAAGCGCAGATTACGTTCCTACCAAATGGAACAACATCCTTAAAGTTTAATGGACCTTCAGGTATTATGACATTATCTGTACCAAAGGAAGAAGAGTGGCGACTTTATACAGCGTTGACTAGCCAAAACCCTAGGAGTGATGAGTCCTTATTCAACATACCAGGAGTTTGGGCAGAGAACAACCCACCAGGAGTTTGGGCAGAGAACAACCCACCAGGACTGGCCCGCAATATTCCACCTATTAAAATTGAACTAAAACTTGGGGTTTATCCAGTAAGCCTAAGACAATACCACATCCCGCAGAAGGCTAAGAAGAACATCCAATCTTATCTGGATAAGTTCATACGGTATGGTATCCTAAAATTCTGTACTTCCCCCTGGAACACCCCATTGCTGCCTGTTCAAAAGCCCGGTACAGAGGAGTATCGACCTGTGCAGGACTTGAGAGCAGTCAATGATGCGGTTGTTAGTATACATCCAGTTGTACCCAATCCATATAACCTGCTTGTTTTAATTCCGGGCGGGGCTACTTACTTTACAGTCTTAGACCTCAAAGATGCCTTCTTTTGCCTCCGAATTGCCGCAGAAAGTCAATGTATTTTCGCTTTCCAATGGGAGAACGCTGTAACGGGCTCAAAACGCCAAATGACTTGGACAAGACTACCCCAAGGGTTTAAAAATTCACCTACCCTATTTGGTTCAGCTCTAAGTCAAGATCTATTGGATTTCGAGTCCATCCCAGGAGAGTGTGTATTGTTACAGTATGTAGATGACTTGTTGATAGCAGCAGTTACAAAAGAAATCTGTCAGCAAGCAACACACGATCTACTACACATTCTCTGGAAGGCAGGATACAAGGTGTCTAGAAAGAAGGCTCAGTTGTGTTTGCCAACTGTCAAATATCTGGGATTCCATATCTCTGAAGGTCAAAGAATTATGGGGCCAGAGAGAAAAGAAGCTGTGTGCCAAATACCGATACCCAAGAATAGAAGACAAGTGCGAGAATTCTTGGGGGCAGCAGGCTTCTGTAGGATATGGATTCCCAGCTACGCGATACTGGCAAAACCTCTGTATGCAGCTATCAAAGGTACAGAGCACGACCCCTTCTTATGGACCCAAGAACAGCAAACGGCATTTGAAGATGTGAAGAAGGCTTTGATGAGTGCCCCAGCATTAGGTCTACCTGATCACACACGACCATTCTACCTGTATGTACATGAGCAAAGAAGAATGGCTGTGGGAGTATTGACACAGTACTTGGGATCATGACAAAGACCTGTTGCCTACATGTCTAAGCAATTGGATGCAGTGGCCAGCGGACTTCCACCTTGTCTAAGAGCCGTAGCTGCAGCCGCCCTGCTAGTAGCTGAAGCCGATAAACTCACTCTGGGTCAAGAACTTTATGTACGAGTCCCACATGCAGTACAGACGTTGTTGGATTACAAAGGAAATCATTGGTTTAGTAACAGCCGTATGACCAAGTATCAAGCAATGTTGTGTGAAAACCCAAGAGTGCATTTAGAGACTGTAAACACCTTAAATCCAGCTACCCTTTTGCCACAACCTACTGAAAGTCAACATGATTGTTTGGAAGTAATGGATGAAGTATTCTCAAGTAGACCAGATCTTCGTGATTTTCCCATCCAGAACCCCGATGTTCAATATTATACCGACGGCAGTAGTTATGTGAAAGAAGGGATCCGCTATGCAGGATATGCAGTGACAACAATAGACAAGGTGATAGAAGCTCGGCCACTGGCGAAAGGAACATCAGCACAAAAGGCAGAATTGATAGCACTGACACGAGCGTTACAATTGGCTGAAGGTTTAAGAGTGAACATCTACACGGACTCCAAGTATGCGTTTTTAACCACTCATGCCCACGGAGCTTTGTATAAAGAAAGAGGACTACTGAATTCAGAAGGCAAAGAAATAAAATACGCAGCTGAAATCCTACAACTATTGGAAGCAGTGTGGGAGCCGAAAGAAGTCGGTATCATACATTGTCGAGCGCATCTGAGAGGAGATGGTGATGTAACCAAAGGAAATCGGATGGCAGATAGTGCAGCTAAGCGTGCTGCTGAATCAGGAAGACAGGAATATGTGGGGCATATAGCTGCTCTTATACCAACTCCACTGTCCCAATGGACTCCAGTTTATACATCTCAAGAAGAAGAGTGGTTAAAGACTGAACCAGGAAAGTATTTGGAGAACAAGTGGTATCAGCTAGAAGATGGAAGAATAGTCATACCAGCATCACTAGCGGTAGAAATTGTCCAAAATTATCACAACGGGACTCATTCTGGGAGAGACAGCACAGAAGAATCTCTCAGAAAACATTTCTACATACCAAGATTGTCCAACTTGACTCAGGCCATTGTACGAAGATGTGTAACGTGTGCTAAAAATAATGCAGGACAAGGACCAGTAAAGCCACCAGGAGTCCAGTTTATGGGGGGACTCCCCATGTCCGATTTACAAATTGACTTTACAGTGATGCCTAAATCGGGTGGACATCGTTACCTGCTGGTAATTGTGTGCACCTATTCAGGCTGGGTAGAAGCATGTCCTACTCGTACAGAGAAAGCAGGAGAAGTTGTGAGATTCCTGCTACGAGAAATAATACCCCGATATGGACTACCCTGTTCTATAGGATCGGACAATGGTCCAGCTTTTGTTCATCAGTGCCTACAACAACTGACTCATATGCTCGGTATAAAGTGGAGGCTTCATACAGCATATAGACCCCAGAGTTCTGGTAAGGTAGAGAGAATGAATAGAACTATTAAGAATCAGTTGGCTAAAATGTGTCAGGAAACCCAACTTAAGTGGAACGTTCTCTTACCCATAGCTCTATTGCGAATCCGCAGTACCCCTACCAGAAGGATGGGCCTCTCTCCTTTTGAAATCATGTATGGGCGACCACCTCCCGTACTTGGTAACTTAAGGGGGGACTTGAGTCAGTTGGGAGAAGGAATTACCCGGCAGCAGGTTGTAGAGTTGGGTAGGACTATGGAGGAGGTACAGAAATGGGTACAAGATAGATTACCTGTGAATATTTATCCCCCTGTTCATAGTTACCATCCAGGAGACCAAGTGTGGATTAAAAGAGTGGAATAATGTACCGTTAGGGCCCAAGTGGAGAGGTCCTTATGTTGTTCTTTTGTCTACCCCTACAGCGATAAAAGTAGCCGAAGTGACTCCGTGGATACATCACTCCAGGGTTAAACCAGCAGCAGTCGATTCTTGGCAAGTTACAGCAGATCCAGAGAATCCCTGCAAGATCCGGTTAAAACGCACGACTCAGTCGGAGTAACGAGGAACTATTGTGGATTACAAATTTTATTATTTTTGGGATTTGGTGCGTGAGTGAGAAGGCCATAATAAAGCCTGTCCGCCCACCGACGTATAGTTTATAAGCCAGGGAAAGTCTCGAAGGGACTCCTGTGAAGACGAGCAGAACTCCATTCCCTGCAGCCCTTACATCCTGGAAGCTGAGGTGCCTTCGCACGGACGAAGACTGAGGATGACGGCGAAAGATGTGTTGATGATAGTGTTTATTTATGTGTATTTTTATATTCAGGAAGGTAGAGGTACCGACACTCCTAGCTGTGAGGTATGCATTAAGACTACAAGAACAGGTAACCATATTTCCCAAACCCTAATTTGGCATTCACAATACGAGTGTAAAGGAGATGTATCAAGATGTAGATACCTAAATATAGACTATAGTGTGTGCCATTTAGGAATAGGAGAACCTAAGTGCTTCAGTCCAGAGTATCAACCCCGTACAATTTGGTTGACTCTCAGGAATGGAGATCCTCAGGGGACCCTAATTAATAAGACAGTGTTAGAATCCGTACATTCTTCGGGTGTTCTGCTATTTGATGCGTGTAAAGCGATATCAAGTGGTAGAAAGCCGTGGAATGTATGTGGGGATCTTAGATGGGAGAGGACGTATGGGTCTAATGATAAATATATTTGTCCCAGTAGTAAAAATAAATATGTGAGTCCTAGATGCCCAAATAAAGACTATAACTTCTGCCCATATTGGTCTTGTGTGGGGTGGGCAACTTGGGGACAGACGGTAGACAAAGACATGATAGTGACTAAGTTGCCTACCAGCCCATATTGTAAGTCTATGGAATGCAACCCAGTCCATATACTTATAAATAACCCCGATAAGTTCTTAGACAAGTATGGCAATTTATTTGGGTTTCAAATATACGGGACGGGTTTAGATCCTGGGACAGTATTGTTTATAGGGATAGAGACTGATACGGTATCCTCCCAAACTCATCAAGTATACCATTCCTTTTATGAAGAGATGAGTATAGATAATAAGATCCCCCATAATGCTAAAAACCTGTTCATTGACTTAGCTGAAAGTATTGCCGGTAGTCTTAATGTTACCAACTGCTATGTGTGTGGAGGTACTAACATGGGAGACCAATGGCCTTGGGAAGCAAAGGAGGTAATGTCCGGTTCTGAGGCAGTTGACCAACTAATATCTACACAAGCCGATTATCATATGAGTGTTAGAGGTAAATCTGAGTGGAGATTAAAGACCTCCATCATAGGTTATGTTTGCATAGCAAGGAAAGGAATAATGTATAATACTTCTTTTCAAATAATTTTTATTAAAGTTTTACATATTTGTATAACAACAAGAATATAAACATTGTATTTGGGGGTAGGAAGGGAAGGGGAACTTGGAAATGGAAGAGAATAACCATCCAGTATTAAAATAGGCATAACAGTGTATGGCAAAAAAATAAATAAAAAAAATATGTTTTTACATCAATGCACTTTAATAACAATATGTCAAAGACCATATGCTGCTTTGATTTTTTCTTCCCACTTATCCCAATTATATTTTAATATTGGGAAACCACGCATATGAGCTCTATGGGATAATTCGTGTGCCTTGTTTTCTAGAATCAAATTAAAAACTTCCCTGAGAGATGGCACATCTTGGGACTTCCAATGTCTAGGTAAACAGGATGTAGCAGCGATCAAAATGTGACCTATGATTATTTTGTCCGATCTATTAACGGACTCCGGGAGTTTTTTAAATAAGGCTAGTTCCGAGGTTAAAATGCTAATGGTTGTGGCAAACCTAGCCACTTCTGAACTATATTCATTGCAGGTTGTCCGTAGGCTGAATGTATAACGTGTCCCGTTGACTGTATGTGTATTGTACTGTGACCGTTCGCATGCTGGCAGCCGTATGCCGCCAGCATACAAAGCATTCGTACGACGAACCACGGCTATCCTGGCCGTTCGCCGTACGAATGTGGACTCCCCAGGTAGACCACACATTCCCAGGTCGTGTGGCACCAATTAAGGGCTCTCCTAGGTGGCCGTCGATCCACTACCGACCATGCGGCGGTCGGCCATCTTGGATCCTTTGTCTCTGCAGCGGTGTTCGGGCGTCGAGAGCCTGGAACTGAAAACGGCTACTCAGTGATCCGAACACCGCTGGACTTCCAGAGCGTTCGGGAGTACCGCGTTCGGTACATTATGTGTCCCGTACTTATTCGGTACTTTTAAACTCACCTTGATGTTTAAATGTATTATGTGCGGCGTTCGGTCAATTCAGCTGGGATCGGAGCGGTATTCTCACAAAGTGTGCGCCCCGACCCCAGCTATCTACCGAACGTTCGGTTATTCTAAAGTGCCGAATATTACGGGAATTATGTATTTTAATGTCAATTGTCGGTTTTGCTGCACGAGGGGATAATCCACTTAATCGTCCATTTTAGTGGGAGTATCCTTCTCGTGCAGCGATGCCTGTTGGGAAAGTCACAATGCATGTTGGGAGAAATCCCCTGGAATATCTGTATGGAAACCCCTTGCATGGGGAACTGCATAAATACGCTGCTTGTGAATAAACCGAGTTAGTTGACTCCCAAACTGTGTTTCGTCCGGTTATTGGGAGGATTGGGGATATTGCCTTGCTTTCTACTCTGACTGTGGATTTCCTGAAGATACCAACGGATATCGTGGACTAATAGACTGCATTCCGTTACAATTGGTGGCAAGCGACGGGATCCGAACCTTACAGCCGAAAAGCAGCGTTCGTGTAAACTGGAACTACCGAACAAGGAAAGCAAGGGCAATTCGTATGGAGATTGATTATACCATACTGAAACGACAGACTTTAAAAGAACTATTGGAAGCCAGGGGTAAGATAGCCAGCAACAAATCTAAGGCTGTGCTGATCGCAGAACTGATGGAGGGAGACCAAGCCCGCAGCGCTACACCCCCACCAGCCATGGAAGAGACCCCATTCCAAAAAGAGCTACGAACCAGGTTGGCGTTCCTACCACAACCATTACCGCTGGAAATAATGACCGTGATGATATCGGATGTACAGGATTATCTGATGGCAACCAGCACACCAGCAACACCGCCTAGGGCAGAGTCTGTTACTGCCTCCACCTACGGACAGGTAAAGCCCAAAGTCCCACATCACGCATTTAAAGCGTTTTGTGAAGAAAAGGACGAAATTGATGGGTATTTGCAGGATTTTGAGCGGCTGTGCGATTTGCACGATTTGGAACCCGCCACATGGGTGCCGCTGCTGGCAGGCAAATTATCGGGTAGGGCAGCTGAAGCCTACCGTGCTGTACCCCGAGAGGACAGCAAAGATTACCCTAAGGTAAAGAGGGCGATCTTAGAGAGGTATGCTATTACCCCAGAGGCGTACCGGCGGAAATTCCGGGGCTTGCGCAAGCCTGAGAAAGATTCACATGCAGAATGGGCGCACAAGCTGGACCAAGCATCACTAGGCTGGATACAGGCCAGCAACGCTACAAACATGGAGGAGTTGAGGCAGTTAATGCTGCTGGAACAGTTTTTTAATGGTTTGTCCCCGGAAGCACAAGAATGGGTGAGGGACCGTAAACCACTCACCCTACCCGAAGCCGCTAAATTGGCGGATCAGCATTTTGATGCCAGGAGGCATCACGGTGCCCAAAATAAGACTCTCCCTCGGATTACAGGGACACCCAATAATTTTATCCCTACCAGCCCCACCGTACCCCTGCACCGGCCAGCACTGAATACTCCACCACCCCCCTCCCGATACAACGGCCGGGCTAACATTCAGTGTCACACATGCAAACAGTGGGGGCACATTTCTCGAGAGTGCACCCAAAACAGGAGCCGGCAAGCTTGGAATCAAGTGCGACAAAATTTGGCACCCAGGGCTGCTGCGCACCATTACCAGGTAGCCCCCGCCACCCAAGAATTGCTGAGTGCTCAAATTGAGGAGCCTCTAGGGGTGCTGCATGAGGTAATGTCGGTCCGGGCCACCGACAACCGACAACATCACCGGCAGCTAGTAACCCTGGAGGGGAAGGAGGTACAAGGGCTCCGGGATTCAGGAGCCACTCTAACTTTGGTTGCACCACATTTGGTACCAGGCGCAACCCACACTGGCGGCTCAGTGGCAGTACGGGTGGCAGGGGGAGCAGTATACCGGCTACCTACTGCCAAGGTTCATTTGGATTGGGGTGTGGGAGAGGGAACTGTGGAAGTGGGGCTGATGCAGAATTTACCTGCAGATGTTGTGCTGGGGAATGACTTGGGCCAAATGACTTCCGCTTTTATTCCCCAGGCTCCGTACCAGGAGGCACACCCCGTAACCACCCGACAACAGGCTCGCACCACGGCTACACCGATACACTCTGAGGCTCAGGTAAGAGACCCTGTTCCCCAACTGACCCCCATGTCCTGGGATACCACGACGACTTTTGCGACCGAAGTCCAGACCGATCCCACCCTCCAAGTATATAGGGACAGGGCACCAACAGACCAAGCAGGGCTAGAGGGGGAGCGGTTCATCTGGGAGAAAGAGTTGCTATACCGTGTCACGGCAAAAGATGTGGGGGGGTCTGTCACCTTAACTAATAAACAGCTAGTGGTACCCCAGAAATATAGACAGGAGCTGCTGAGAATTGCGCATGACATTCCCTTGTCAGGACACCTAGGGATGACCCGTACCCGATACCGTTTGACCCATGCCTTCTTCTGGCCCGGGATCTCTCAGGATGTGCGCCAGTATTGCACCTCCTGCGACGTCTGCCAGCGTGTAGGTAAACGAGGGGATCGCCACA
This sequence comes from Pelobates fuscus, assembly GCF_036172605.1. Classification (NCBI taxonomy): domain Eukaryota; kingdom Metazoa; phylum Chordata; class Amphibia; order Anura; family Pelobatidae; genus Pelobates; species Pelobates fuscus. The sequence goes on from NC_086318.1 coordinate 439,892,605, forward strand.
AGGCCAGGCTATGTCCCCTACCCATCATTGCAGAACCCTTCAGCCGAGTAGCGGTGGATATCGTAGGGCCCTTGCCAAAACCCAGTCCCTCTGGCAAAAGATATATCCTAACTATAGTGGACTACGCCACCAGGTACCCCGAAGCTGTAGCTCTCTCTAATATCCACGCTGAGACCGTAGCGGAAGCCTTAATGAAGGTATTTTCCCGAGTAGGGTTTCCCCAAGAGATCATCTCAGACCGAGGTACCCAATTTACGGCCGAAGTTACCCAACATCTGTGGAAGGTGTGTGGCATTAAGCCAATAGTTAATTCCGCCTACCACCCCCAGTCCAATGGGCTATGTGAGCGGTTCAACGGGACGCTGAAGCAGATGCTTCGGACGTTCGGGGAGACCCACAAAGACTGGGAGAGGTTTCTGCCTCACCTACTCTTTGCTTATAGAGAGGTTCCCCAGGAGTCAACAGGATTCTCCCCGTTTGAGCTACTATTTGGGAGGAGGGTGCGGGGACCCTTGAATTTGATTAGGGAACACTGGGAGGGGGAGAGTCCCACTAACGAAACCCCTATCATATCATACGTCCTGGAGTTCAGGGACCGTCTGGAGGCGCTAACTCAGGCTGTACACACCAACCTCCAGGCGGCCCAGCAACGCCAGCGACGCTGGTACGATAGAGGAGCCAGGGACCGCAGCTTTCAGGTGGGACAGAAGGTCTTGATCTTAAAGCCCGTCCGCACCGATAAGCTGCAGGCCATCTGGCAAGGCCCATACCAGGTAGTGGAGCAGCGATGCGACACTACCTATGTGATCGCCCCCTGCTCAGGGGTAGGGAAGAGACGCATGCTCCACGTGAACATGCTCAAACCCTACCATGAGAGGATCGAGGATGTGACGGCAATCTGTGCCTCCTCCTTAGAGGATCAGGAGAACCTACCCTTACCTGACCTACTAGAACCCGAGGAACAGATAGAGCCTTCCCGGGGAGTCCAGCTGGGGGAGCGGCTAAGCCCCCAGGAGCGTGCCCAGGTACAGGCGCTGATTGTAGCCAAAGGGACTACCTTCTCCAATTTACCTGGGTACACTCCGTTAGCCACCCACCGAGTAGAGACCCCGGGACAGCTACCTATGCGCCAGGCTCCATATAGGGTTCCGGAATCAGTCCGTACCCATATGAAAGCCGAACTAGACGAAATGCTGCAGCTAGGGGTTATCGAACCCTCCGATAGCCCCTGGGCATCGCCGGTAGTCCTGGTACCTAAAAAGGATGGCACCACCCGATTCTGTGTCGACTACCGGAGGCTAAATGACAAAACGGTGTCTGATGCCTACCCGATGCCCCGGATAGACGAGCTGTTAGATAAGATGGCACGGGGCCAGTACCTCACTACCATTGATTTGTGTAAGGGGTACTGGCAGATTCCTCTAGCCGATGACGCCATCCCCAAGTCGGCGTTTGTCACCCCGTTTGGCCTGTACCAATTCAAGGTCATGCCTTTCGGGATGAAAAACGCTCCGGCTACCTTTCAGCGGATGGTAGATCGGCTACTGGACGGTTTTCAGGAGTATGCCTGTGCTTATCTAGATGATATAGCCATCTTTAGCCAGACCTGGGAAGACCACCTACACCACATAGGGGCGATCCTAGATCGCATTGGGGAGGCTGGGTTAACACTAAAACCTAGCAAGTGCCACATAGGTATGGCCGAGGTACAGTATCTGGGCCACCGTGTAGGATGTGGGCAGCAGAGGCCTGAGCCAGCCAAGATTGAGGCCGTAGCAAAGTGGCCTACCCCCAGGACTAAGACCCAGGTGCTGGCGTTCCTAGGGACGGCCGGCTATTACAGGAAGTTTGTCCCCGACTATAGCACCCTGGCCAAACCCCTAACGGACCTGACCAAAAAGAACCTTCCCCGACTAATTGTCTGGGCCCCAGAGTGTGAGCAGGCATTCCAACAACTCAAAACAGCTCTCACCAATGCTCCTGTGTTAACTGCTCCTGATCCAACTAAAAGATTTCTTGTTCACACAGACGCTTCCATGTTTGGATTGGGGGCAGTACTGAGCCAAGTGGGAGCCGATGGCGGAGAACACCCCGTAGCCTATCTAAGCCGCAAGCTACTACCCCGGGAAGTGAGCTACGCCGCCATCGAGAAAGAATGCCTGGCCGTGGTGTGGGCCCTTAAAAAGTTGCAGCCATATCTGTACGGACAACCTTTTTCCTTACTCACAGATCACAACCCGTTAGTGTGGCTAAACCGTGTGTCTGGAGACAATGCCCGGCTGCTGCGCTGGAGTTTGGCGCTGCAGCCCTTTGACTTTACTATCCATTACCGGCCAGGAAAACAAAACGGTAACGCTGACGGGTTATCCAGACAGACTGAACTCGAGAAGTGATCTGTGAGTACTCTCCCGGACATCCCCAAGCCGATCCGTTGGGATCAGACTGTGTATGCCGGCTTGGTTCTGGGGGAGCATTGTGGCAAACCTAGCCACTTCTGAACTATATTCATTGCAGGTTGTCCGTAGGCTGAATGTATAACGTGTCCCGTTGACTGTATGTGTATTGTACTGTGACCGTTCGCATGCTGGCAGCCGTATGCCGCCAGCATACAAAGCATTCGTACGACGAACCACGGCTATCCTGGCCGTTCGCCGTACGAATGTGGACTCCCCAGGTAGACCACACATTCCCAGGTCGTGTGGCACCAATTAACCGATTGCAACATTGTTGCAATCGGTAATTAAGGGCTCTCCTAGGTGGCCGTCGATCCACTACCGACCATGCGGCGGTCGGCCATCTTGGATCCTTTGTCTCTGCAGCGGTGTTCGGGCGTCGAGAGCCTGGAACTGAAAACGGCTACTCAGTGATCCGAACACCGCTGGACTTCCAGAGCGTTCGGGAGTACCGCGTTCGGTACATTATGTGTCCCGTACTTATTCGGTACTTTTAAACTCACCTTGATGTTTAAATGTATTATGTGCGGCATTCGGTCAATTCAGCTGGGATCGGAGCGGTATTCTCACAAAGTGTGCGCCCCGACCCCAGCTATCTACCGAACGTTCGGTTATTCTAAAGTGCCGAATATTACGGGAATTATGTATTTTAATGTCAATTGTCGGTTTTGCTGCACGAGGGGATAATCCACTTAATCGTCCATTTTAGTGGGAGTATCCTTCTCGTGCAGCGATGCCTGTTGGGAAAGTCACAATGCATGTTGGGAGAAATCCCCTGGAATATCTGTATGGAAACCCCTTGCATGGGGAACTGCATAAATACGCTGCTTGTGAATAAACCGAGTTAGTTGACTCCCAAACTGTGTTTCGTCCGGTTATTGGGAGGATTGGGGATATTGCCTTGCTTTCTACTCTGACTGTGGATTTCCTGAAGATACCAACGGATATCGTGGACTAATAGACTGCATTCCGTTACAATGGTCCTGTCCACTTTAATAATTAGGTCGTGAATCAATTTCCAATATTTAGTTAATTTAGGACAGAACCACCAGATATGGGCCATATTGCCCACAACCCCACAATCCCTCCAACACCGGTCAGAATACATATTATTCATGTTGTGCAATCTAGACGGGGCCAGGTACCAACGATATAAAATTTTATAATGATTTTCAAAGTGGTCGGTGCAATACGAAATACCTTTTAAAGCTTTAAAAAAACCGAACCATTCTTCTAGATCGTACTGGGCACCCAACTCCGTCTCCCATGACAACATGTGTTTTAATTTAACTAGGGGCTTGGCGTTATAAATCGAGTAGCATAAGGATATCATGCCTTTACTAGTGGGGCTGCATAAAAAAAGCTTTCTCTAATGGAGACATCTCAAGCGTTTTATAGTTTTTATCAAATTCAGGTACCTTATATAGTTCTTTCAATTTGTCAATGATTACCTTACAATCCAACTCACATACATTCGTTAATCCATACTTAAGTTTCAATTTTTCCAAAGAAAGAATAGCATTGCCGTGAAAAAAATTGTCAAGATTAGTTATAGAGCATTCCTTCAACAGTTCTATTTTTAAGGATGGGATATAATCTTTCAATAACTCAATAGGCATTGCTCTATATAAGCTGGGAGAATGATCATTTTTAAAAACAATATCCCAGGCCTTAAGTGTAGTCTTGGTGGATAAAAATAACTTAATAATACTTCTGTAGGAGAATTAACTTGTCTAGGGCAAAAAGCTTATGATGATGATACAAAGAATACAACTTGGTGGTCGGCTTCAAATGTCTCAGAACCATCTAACCCGTTTGCTAGATACGCCAATTTAAAGGATGTGTGGTTTGATTTATCCATCACATCTACCTGGAGAGCCCCAGCAAATTTGTACTGGATCTGTGGTAAGAAAGCCTATTCGGAGTTGCCACAGGACTGGGAAGGGGCATGTGTGTTGGGTATGCTCAAACCATCCTTCTTCTTGTTACCTATTGAAACAGGTGAGACTTTAGGTGTTAAAGTGTATGATGTGAATCATAGGAAGAAAAGGGGACCCATAGAGATAGGCGCCTGGGAAGATGATGAATGGCCTCCCCAGCGTATTATAGATTATTATGGGCCAGCCACGTGGGCAGAAGATGGTACCTTTGGTTATAGAACCCCTATTTATATGCTCAACCGTATTATAAGATTACAGGCGGTGGTTGAGATTATTACTAACGAAACATCACAAGCGCTCAATCTTCTAGCGAAGCATAATACCAGGATGAGGACAGCAGTCTACCAAAATAGATTAGCCTTGGATTACCTATTGGCAGTAGAGGGAGGTGTATGTGGGAAGTTTAACCTGAGCAATTGCTGTCTTCAAATAGATGACGAAGGGCAAGCAATAGCTGAGCTTACTAGCCATATGGTTAAACTAGCGCATGTGCCTACTCAGGTATGGAAAGGGTATAATCCAAGTAGTTGGTTTGGTAGCTGGTATGAGTGGTTTGGAGGGCTTAAGGCAGTGGTAGGTGGAGTCCTACTGATTTTAATGTTGTGTCTACTCCTGCCGTGTCTTATACCCTTAGTAGTCAGGTCTGTGCAAAGCCTGATAGAAAATATAGCAGAGAGGAAGGCTGCTGCACAGATAATGGCAATTTATAAGTATAAGGCTCTAGATCAGGGAGAACCAATGCAAGGAGATGAGTGTTGAAGATTCACATCATAAGTTAAGTCTGGTCTGGTTCAAGGTAACTTGCGGTGTATGCAAACCAAGGTTAAGTGATGCCTCAAGTAATTGTGAAATATCAAGAGGCATCAAAGGGGGGAATGTGGTGGAATCTCGGTAAAAATAAATTTAGTAGGCCAAGATTACCACGTGGCATGTGTACGTGCATATGCTGACGTATCGATCAGTTGGTTGCACGAGGCAAGATACGATCAGTAGTGTACGGAGCATGTGCAAGAATACAGGATGTAGTATTCCCCTCCTCCATTGTGCTGGACAAGCCATGCGGTCAAGCAGGAAGTTAATTCTTATTTGTATTGATTGGTCAAGAGAATGTGCGGGTGGAGCTTAATATGGGAGGAGTTATGTGCCTATATAAGGAGCCTGCACTATTGTCCGGGGCTCAGAACTTGTGGTATTTTGGTGACGTTAGTCCCTCTGAGTCCCGATCGGTGATCCAATAAAGAATCTCTTCCTTCCTGAAGAAACCTGTGTCCATCTCTCTGTGCTTTGCTTCCGTCAGTTTCTCCGGTATCACTGGCTGTATATTGTAAATACTGCATACACTGGCTGTATATTGTAAATACTGCATACACTGGCTGAATATTGTAAATACTGCATACACTGGCTGTATATTGTAAATACTGCACACACTGGCTGTATATTGTAAATACTGCATACACTGGCTGTATATTGTAAATACTGCATACACTGGCTGTATATTGTAAATACTGCACACACTGGCTGTATATTGTAAATACTGCACACACTGGCTGTATATTGTAAATACTGCATACACTGGCTGTATATTGAGCACACTGCACACACTGGCTGTATATTGTAAATACTGCATACACTGGCTGTATATTGTAAATACTGCATACACTGGCTGTATATTGTAAATACTGCACACACTGTCTGTATATTGTAAATACTGCACACACTGGCTGTATATTGTAAATACTGCATACACTGGCTGTATATTGTAAATACTGCATACACTGGCTGTATATTGTAAATACTGCACACACTGGCTGTATATTGTAAATACTGCACACACTGGCTGTATATTGTAAATACTGCACACACTGGCTGTATATTGTAAATACTGCATACACTGGCTGTATATTGTAAATACTGCACACATTGGCTGTATATTGTAAATACTGCACACACTGGCTGTATATTGTAAATACTGCATACACTGGCTGTATATTGAGCACACTGCACACACTGGCTGTATATTGTAAATACTGCACACACTGGCTGTATATTGAGCACACTGCACACACTGGCTGTATATTGTAAATACTGCACACACTCTCTGTATATTGAAAATACTGCACACACTCTCTGTATATTGTAAATACTGCACACACTGTCTGTATATTGTAAATACTGCACACACTGTCTGTATATTGTAAATACTGCGCACACTGGCTGTATATTGTAAATACTGCGCACACTGGCTGTATATTGTAAATACTGCACACACTGTCTGTATATTGTAAATACTGCGCACACTGGCTGTATATTGTAAATACTGCACACACTGTCTGTATATTGTAAATACTGCACACACTGGCTGTATATTGTAAATACTGCGCACACTGGCTGTATATTGTAAATACTGCATACACTGGCTGTATATTGTAAATACTGCACACACTGGCTGTATATTGAAAATACTGCACACACTGTCTGTATATTGTAAATACTGCACACACTGTCTGTATATTGTAAATACTGCACACACTGTCTGTATATTGTAAATACTGCACACAGTGGCTGTATATTGAGCACACTGCACACACTGGCTGTATATTGTAAATACTGCACACACTGGCTGTATATTGTAAATACTGCATACACTGGCTGTATATTGTAAATACTGCGCACACTGGCTGTATATTGTAAATACTGCATACACTGGCTGTATATTGTAAATACTGCACACACTGGCTGTATATTGTAAATACTGCACACACTGGCTGTATATTGTAAATACTGCACACACTGGCTGTATATTGTAAATACTGCACACACTGGCTGTATATTGTAAATACTGCACACACTGGTGTGTGTGCAGTGTGCTCAATATACAGCCAGTGTGTGCAGTATTTACAATATACAGCCAGTGTGTGCAGTATTTACAATATACAGCCAGTGTGTGCAGTATTTACAATATACAGCCAGTGTGTGCAGTATTTACAACATACAGCCAGTGTGTGCAGTATTTACAATTTATTTATTTTCTCCCCAAGATACATAAAGACATGAATAAACCCCCAGGGAGACCAATAGTATCGGGTATAGGTTCTGTCCTTTGCAATCTTTCTCAATACTTAGACACTCTTCTTCAACCTGCTGTCAAACAAATGAAATCCTATTTACAAGATTCTATGTCTCTTTTAAACTTTTTAAGTCATTTTAAATGGGACCCAAATTTTATTCTAGTAACCTGTGATGTGCAATCATTATATACAATCATACCACACAATATAGGCTGTCAAGCGATAAAAAACATTTTAACAAAAGAAAAAAGGATCTCTGAAATACAAATTGATTTTATATTAGATGGTATTAATATTATTTTAAAAAACAACTATTTTTGGTTCCTCAACTCGTTTTATCTCCAAAAAAGAGGAACCGCTATGGGTACCAGGTTTGCCCCTAGCTATGCCAATTTATTTATGGCAGACTGGGAGTCCTCAGCTATATACGATGGAGACAAGCTAAGGGCAAACCTGGTCTCATATTTTAGATATATTGATGACCTGTTTTTTATCTGGAATGGATCCGAAGATAGTCTTATTTCTTTTATTCATGATCTTAACAAAAATGATAGAGGCATAATTTTAACCCATGAATTTAGTAAAGTACAAATTAACTTTTTAGATTTAAATATATTTGTCAAAAACGGGCAGATCCACACGAAAACTTTCTTCAAAAAAGTCTGCGTAAATACAGCAATTGACAAAAACAGCTGCCATTACAAACCCTGGCTCGACAGTGCTCCTAGAAGGCAATTTTTAAGGCTACGCAGAAACTGTACCGAATTAGAAGATTTTAATGAGCAAGCAAATATTTTAAAAGATAAATTTATCGAAAAAAATTACTCAGAGACCGACTTATTAGAAAATATTAATTTGATCAAACACAAAAATAGGAGTGAACTTCTAACATATAAAACAAAAAATACAAACGAATCTATATCCCTCCCTATAACTTTTAACTACAATAACAAAAGCAGTGTAATTAAAAAAATTATTAAAAAACACTGGCATATTTTAAAACAAGACGATAAACTTAACAAAATTATTCCCGAAAAACCAAATATAGTTTTTAGAGGAGCTCCCAATTTTAGATCGATTTTAACCACGAATTTTACCAAAACTATTGCACAGAAAAACCCTGTATCCTTCTTTCCGCAAACTAAAGGGTTTTACAAATGTAAAACATGCATTGTATGCAAAACCACAGATCCCACATTTGCATCTAAGGTGACTCAGTTTGTTTCAAATAAGACTAACACTGTGTATAATATCAAAGAGTTTATTACCTGTAACACCAAAAATGTAATTTATTTGCTCGAATGCCCTTGTGGCTTCCAGTACGTTGGAATGACCACAAGGTGCCTGAAAATCAGGTTGAGCGAACATTGTAGAAACATCAAAAATGGATACTTAAATCATACAGTATCCAAACATTTTATTAACCATAATAAAGACCCTAAATTGTTAAAATGTATGGGGATAAAAAAATGCACTTTACCCTGGAGAGGGGGAGATATTAAAAATGTCTTAGGAAAAACAGAAATGGAGTGGGTCTATAAGTTACAGACCCTCTCACCTCAAGGTTTAAATGCAGACTTTGATCTGCACAATTTTTTATGATTATACAAATTTTTTATGACTATACTGTTTTACTTTATATTTCATTTTTATATTTTAGACATCAGTTGGTTATACTTTTATCATTCTTCTATTTTTTTTTTTTTTTTATTGTTACTAATTTTACCCATAGTTTTTTAACTATGGTATTCATTTTCATTTTCATTTTTATTTTATTTAATGCCCACTCCCTCTCCCCTCCTCTTTGACGGCTATTTTCGCCGTCTAGTATTTTGATCCATATAGGCACCCGTACTGTGCCCTTCAGGAAGCAGCTCGTTGCTAATTTACTCAGCGAGCTGCCTCCCGGTCTCCGCCCCCCCGTGCGTGCGCACATCTGACCGGCACTACTACAAGCCCCATGAGGCTTAGCTCCATAGTAGTGCCGGCGGGTAAAAGTTTCACGGGGAGGGGCGCATACCTCACGCGCATAGCGCTCTGAAACTACATTTCCCATACACCCCAAGTCCGGTCATGTGACACAAGTCCAATAATCTCAATTTTAAGTTATAAGCTTCGTTTTTTACATTTCTGTGTTTCTTTATGTATATATTACTTATGACCATTTGTATGCACATTCGTTTTTTACTTATTTAAGGTTTAACAGTGTTTTAATCTAAGTGTTTTTCTGATTGGCCAATCATTTTTTGGCGCAAATTTTAACAATTTACATTGTCTTATATATACTGTATCTTGCCAGGTTTAATGCTATATTACCATTTTGAAAAAGCCTGTTTAGGTGAAACGCGTTAATGGTTTTAAATTGTGTATTTTAATATTAAAGTGATTTTGGTTACCTTCTTTATAGGACCAACTCCTACTTTATTTGATATACTATTTTATTATTCCTGGCAGTTTTATATTTTATTTATTTTATTTTTTATTTATAATTTTTTTCTTCCTTTTTATATATATATATATATTTTCTATATTTTTTATATATATATTATTATTTAATATTATTATATTATTCTATCACTACTATTTTTACCTCTCATACTCGGATCCTGATCCAAAGAAATCCCAGGTGGGGATTATTCCACCAGCGCCCTATTAATAGAGCAGTATTTCCTGCTCTATATTTGTAAGTATATTTCATTTACTGTTACTTCACATACCCTACCTACTGAGAGCACTATTGTTGTTTTCTATACATTCCGGAGTACCAAGGTTGGATCGCCAGACGTCTTCTCCAGTATATCCTGGTAGCGGGGATCATACCGCTGCAACGCCTATAAGTCCAGAGCTGGTCTAAAGCTCATACAAATGTGAGTGTATTATCATATTATTTTCTCATTTTACCCTTGGAGCCGCAATTCTTCACTATTGGCAGTTTGTCGTGTCTCCTATTTTGTCTCCACATATACGGATCATCCTACTCCCCGGACGGATCAACTCCTGAGGACTGTACAGATATCCCACCAAGCTATATCAGTGAGACTATTTTTTATTCATCAATTTTTTATTCATTTTTACCATTTTTACTACCACTTTTTCATTGTATACTCTTTTTTTATCTGCAAAGACTCTCCTCAAAGATATATATATTTTTCCATAAGATAATTTCTTTACCTGGTGTAAGAGACTTACGTTTTCCATTATTATCAGATTGTGACCATCCGGTCTGGTTTACACTGTATTTTACTACTTTTTAGCGCAGCCCTTCCCCCCCGTTGTTTCATTTCCAGTTTGTTTTTAGGGTTTTGTGGGATTCCCTAATTAGGGTTGCAGCTTTTACTGTTATTGAGCGCAGACTCTTCTCTTTGTTTTAGTATTTACAATATACAGCCAGTGTGTGCAGTATTTACAACATACAGCCAGTGTGTGCAGTATTTACAATATACAGCCAGTGTATGCAGTATTTACAATATACAGCCAGTGTGTGCAGTATTTACAATATACAGACAGTGTGTGCAGTATTTTCAATATACAGACAGTGTGTATATTGTGTGTATACACTGGCTGTATATTGTAAATACTGCACACACTGGCTGTATATTGTAAATACTGCACACACTGGCTGTATATTGTAAATACTACACACACTGGCTGTATATTGTAAATACTGCACACACTGACTGTATATTGTAAATATTGCACACACTGGCTGTATATTGTAAATACTGCACACACTGGCTGTATATTGTAAATACTGCATACACTGGCTGTATATTGTAAATACTGCATACACTGGCTGTATATTGTAAATACTGCACACACTGGCTGTATATTGTAAATACTGCACACACTGGCTGTATATTGAGCACACTGCACACACTGGCTGTATATTGTAAATACTGCATACACTGGCTGTATATTGTAAATACTGCATACACTGGCTGTATATTGTAAATACTGCATACACTGACTGTATATTGTAAATACTGCACACACTGGCTGTATATTGAGCATACTGCACACACTGGCTGTATATTGAGCACACTGCACACACTGGCTGTATATTGCAGACACTATACACACTGGCTGCCTGTATATTGTAAATACTGCACACACTGGCTGTATATTGAGCACACTGCACACGATGGCTGTATATTGCAGACCATGGGCACACAGGATGTATATCATGGATACGGCACACACTGGCTGTTTATTGCAGATACTGCACACACTGGCTGTATATTGTAAATACTGCACACACCTGCGGTATATTGCGGACACTGCACACACTGGTTGTATATTGCGGACACTGCACACACTGGCTGTTTATTGCGGACACTGCACACGCTTGCTGTTTATTGCAGACACTATACACACTGGCTGTATATTGTAAATACTGCACACACTGGTTGTTTATTGCACACACTGCACACACTGGCAGTATATTGTAAATACTGCACACATTGGTTGTTTATTGTGGACACTGCACACACTGGCTGTATATTGTAAATACTGCACACACTGGCTGTATATTGTAAATACTGCATACACTGGCTGTATATTGTAAATACTGCATACACTGGCTGTATATTGTAAATACTGCACACACTGGCTGTATATTGAGCACACTGCACACACTGGCTGTATATTGTAAATACTGCACACACTGGCTGTATATTGTAAATACTGCACACACTGGCTGTATATTGTAAATACTGCACACACTGGCTGTATATTGTAAATACTGCACACACTGGCTGTATATTGTAAATACTGCACACACTGGCTGTATATTGTAAATACTGCACACACTGGCTGTATATTGTAAATACTGCATACACTGGCTGTATATTGTAAATACTGCACACACTGGCTGTATATTGTAAATACTGCACACACTGGCTGTATATTGTAAATACTGCATACACTGGCTGTATATTGTAAATACTGCACACACTGTCTGTATATTGTAAATACTGCACACACTGGCTGTATATTGTAAATACTGCACACACTGGCTGTATATTGTAAATACTGCACACACTGGCTGTATATTGTAAATACTGCACACACTGGCTGTATATTGTAAATACTGCACACACTGGCTGTATATTGTAAATACTGCACACACTGGCTGTATATTGTAAATACTGCACACACTGGCTGTATATTAAGCACACTGCACACACTGGCTGTATATTGTAAATACTGCACACACTGGCTGTATATTGTAAATACTGCACACACTGGCTGTATATTGTAAATACTGCACACACTGGCTGTATATTGTAAATACTGCACACACTGGCTGTATATTGTAAATACTGCACACACTGGCTGTATATTGTAAATACTGCACACACTGGCTGTATATTAAGCACACTGCACACACTGGCTGTATATTGTAAATACTGCACACACTGGCTGTATATTGAGCACACTGCACACGCTGGCTGTATATTGCAGACCATGGGCACACAGGATGTATATCATGGATACGGCACACACTGGCTGTTTATTGCAGACACTGCACACACTGGCTGTATATTGTAAATACTGCACACACCTGCGGTATATTGCGGACACTGCACACACTGGTTGTATATTGCGGACACTGCACACACTGGCTGTTTATTGCGGACACTGCACACGCTTGCTGTTTATTGCAGACACTATATACACTGGCTGTATATTGTAAATACTGCACACATTGGTTGTTTATTGTGGACACTGCACACACTGGCTGTATATTGTAAATACTGCACACACTGGCTGTATATTGTAAATACTGCACACACTGGCTGTATATTGTAAATACTGCACACATTGGTTGTTTATTGTGGACACTGCACACACTGGCTGTATATTGTAAATACTGCACACACTGGCTGTATATTGTAAATACTGCACACACTGGCTGTATATTGCGGACACTGCACACACTGGCTGTATATTGCGGACACTGCACACACTGGCTGTATATTGCGGACACTGCACACACTGGCTGTATATTGTAAATACTGCACACACTGGCTGTATATTGTAAATACTGTACACACTGGCTGTATATTGTGGACACTGCACACACTGGTTGTATATTGTAAATACTGCACACACTGGCTGTATATCGAGCACAGCACACACTGGCTGTATATTGTAAATACTGCACACATTGGCTGTTTATTGTGGACACTGCACACACTGTCTGCATATTGTAAATACTGCACACACTGACTGTATATTGCAGACACTGTACACACTGGCTGTATATTGTAAATACTGCACACACTGGCTGTATATTGTAAATACTGCACACACTGGCTGTATATTGCGGACACTGCACACACTGACTGTTTATTGCGGACCCTGCACACACTGTCTGTATATTGTAAATACTGCACACACTGGCTGTATATTGTAAATACTGCACACACTGGCTGTATATTGTAAATACTGCACACACTGGCTGTATATTGCGGACACTGCACACACTGACTGTTTATTGCGGACACTGCACACACTGTCTGTATATTGTAAATACTGCACACACTGGCTCTATATTGTAAATACTGCACACACTGGCTGTATATTGTAAATACTGCACACACTGGCTGTATATTGCGGACACTGCACACACTGACTGTTTATTGCGGACACTGCACACACTGACTGTATATTGTAAATACTGCACACACTGGCTGTATATTGTAAATACTGCACAATCTGGCTGTATATTGAGGACACTGCACACACTGGCCGTATATTGTAAATACTGCACAATCTGGCTGTATATTGAGGACACTGCACACACTGGCTGTATATTGAAGCTTTGCCCCAGTTTGGCAGAATACAGATACTGGAACTATCACCCTGGAAATCATGAGATTATAACCCAATATACCCATTGTACCTACCTTTGTGTGCCCACGGGAGGTACCAGGGGCAGGTCACATTTACATATGTTCCAGGAACGCCATCTGGCCAGCAAGCATAATCATCGAATGTTCTGTTACAAAACCTGCCTGTGGGGAGACAGATAACCAGATCAGACTCTTCGACATAATGTGTGAATTCACATCTAACGTAAATTAACCTGCAGCCAACACACCAGAGGCGAGGACTACTGACGGTGAACATGGGCTAGGACTACTGACGGTGAGCACGAGCTAGGACTACTGACAGTGAGCACGGGCTAGGACTACTGACGGTGAACATGGGCTAGGATTACTGACAGTGAGCATGGGCTAGGACTACTGACAGTGAGCATGGGCTAGGACTATTGACAGTGAGCATGGACTAGGACTACTGACAGTGAGCATGGGCTAGGACTACTGACAGTGAGCACGGGCTAGGACTACTGACAGTGAGCATGGGCTAGGACTACTGACAGTGAGCACGGGCTAGGACTACTGACAGTGAGCATGGGTTAGGACTACTGACAGTGAGCACGGGCTAGGACTATTGACAGTGTGCAATTGGATCTGCAGTCAGTCTGTATAAAGATCTCACTGGATACACAGTCAGTCTGTACATAGATCTCACTGGATACACAGTCAGTATGTATATAGATCTCACTGGATACGCAGTCAGTCTGTATATAGATCTCACTGGATACACAGTCAGTCTGTATATAGATCTCACTGGATACACAGTCAGTCTGTATATAGATCTCACTGGATACGCAGTCAGTCTGTATATAGATCTCACTGGATACACAGTCAGTCTGTATATAGATCTCGCTGGATACACAGTCAGTCTGTATATAGATCTCACTGGATACGCAGTCAGTCTGTATATAGATCTCACTGGATACACAGTCAGTCTGTATATAGATCTCACTGGATACGCAGTCAGTCTGTATATAGATCTCACTGGATACGCAGTCAGTCTGTATATAGATCTCACTGGATACGCAGTCAGTCTGTATATAGATCTCACTGGATACGCAGTCAGTCTGTATATAGATCTCACTGGATACGCAGTCAGTCTGTATATAGATCTCACTGGATACGCAGTCAGTCTGCATATAGATCTCACCGGATACGCAGTCAGTCTGTATATAGATCTCACTGGATACACAGTCAGTCTGTATATAGATCTCTCTGGATACGCAGTCAGTCTGTATATAGATCTCACTGGATACGCAGTCAGTCTGTATATAGATCTCACTGGATACGCAGTCAGTCTGTATATAGATCTCACTGGATACACAGTCAGTCTGTACATAGATCTCACTGGATACGCAGTCAGTCTGTATATAGATCTCACTGGATACGCAGTCAGTCTGTATATAGATCTCACTGGATACGCAGTCAGTCTGTATATAGATCTCACTGGATACGCAGTCAGTCTGTATATAGATCTCACTGGATACGCAGTCAGTCTGTATATAGTTCTCACTGGATACACAGTCAGTCTGTATATAGATCTCACTGGATACGCAGTCAGTCTGTATATAGATCTCACTGGATACACAGTCAGTCTGTATATAGATCTCACTGGATACGCAGTCAGTCTGTATATAGATGTCACTGGATACACAGTCAGTCGGTATATAGTTCTCACTGGGCACGCAGTCAGTCTGTATATAGATCTCACTGGATACACAGTCAGTCTGTATATAGATCTCACTGGATACACAGTCAGTCTGTATATAGATCTCACTGGATACACAGTCAGTCTGTATATAGATCTCACTGGATACACAGTCAGTCTGTATATAGATCTCACTGGATTCACAGTCAGTCTGTATATAGATCTCACTGGGCACACAGTCAGTCTGTATGTAGATCTCACTGAATACGCAGTCAGTCTGTATATAGATCTCACTGGATACACAGTCAGTCTGTATATAGATCTCACTGGGCACACAGTCAGTCTGTATGTAGATCTCACTGGATACGCAGTCAGTCTGTATATAGATCTCACTGGATACGCAGTCAGTCTGTATATAGATCTCACTGGATACGCAGTCAGTCTGTATATAGATCTCACTGGATACACAGTCAGTCTGTATATAGATCTCACTGGGCACACAGTCAGTCTGTATATAGATCTCACTGGATACACAGTCAGTCTGTATATAGATCTCACTGGGCACACAGTCAGTCTGTATGTAGATCTCACTGGATACACAGTCAGTCTGTATATAGATCTCACTGGATACACAGTCAGTCTGCATATAGATCTCACTGGATACACAGTCAGTCTGTATATAGATCTCACTGGATACGCCGTCAGTCTGTATATAGATCTCACTGGATACGCCGTCAGTCTGTATATAGATCTCACTGGATACGCCGTCAGTCTGTATATAGATCTCACTGGATACACAGTCAGTCTGTATATAGATCTCACTGTATTTGCACTTGACTTCCTTAATTGACTGCCATGAAATTGATTTATACTGAGCCAGAGACAGGTCAGAGAAATTCATTAATAATTCATATAATTCAAACTGTTACAACGAGTACAAAACAATCTGTGAAAACAAGAAACAAATTAAACATGTGACTGACATTTGCCTCGCTGGAAGTAAGTAAATAATATTTTTGAAAATAATGTGTAAAGGAAAAAAGGAAATTAGCTATTTTTTTTATGTTACGTAGTTACAGACAAATTATCAAAGATTGAGTATTAGGATAAGAAAAAAGATATATAATTATTTTCAGCCCACAGAAAGAAAACAAGACGAACAGATAAAACATGTTGTTTGATTCCCACCGATTCACAATCTACATTGTGTCCCAATATCCTTAAAGCGGCACTGTCACTCCAAACGTACATTTCTCCTATTGTTTCCTCTTCTCTTCCTCTCTCAGAATCTGTTCTTTTCTTTATTTCTGATCTCGTTTTCTTTAAAAAATAAAGTAGGGACGACGTTGTCTTATGTATTTTTCCAACGCTTGACCCTCTGTGACCAAAGGAGGTGTTTAATCCGCTCCATTTCCTGTATGAAGGAGGAGGGCGAGTCCCTACTTTATTTTATGCTTTCAAGAAAAATAGATCAGAAAGGTAAAAGACTTAAAGGTAGGCAGACAATGTAATAGAGCAGCAGGAAATGCTAGCAGAATGCTTGGTTGTATAGGGAGAGGTATTAGCAGTAGAAAGAGGGAAGTGCTCATGCCATTGTACAGAACACTGGTGAGACCTCACTTGGAGTATTGTACACAGTACTGGAGACCGTATCTTCAGAAGGATATTGATACCTTAGAGAGAGTTCAGAGAAGGGCTTCTAAACTGGTTCATGGATTGCAGGATAAAACTTACCAGGAAAGGTTAAAGGATCTTAACATGTATAGCTTTGAGGAAAGATGAGACGGGGGATATGATAGAAACATTTAAATACATAAAGGGAATCAACACAGTAAAGGAGGAGACTATATTTAAAAGAAAAAAAAACTACCACAAAAAGAGGACGTCTTAAATTAGAGGGGCAAAGGTTTAAAAATAATATCAGGAAGTATTATTTTACTGAGAGGGTAGTGGATGCATGGAATAGCCTTCCAGCTGAAGTGGTAGAGGTTAACACAGTAAAGGAGTTTAAGCATGCGTGGGATAGACATAAGGCTACATAAGGCTCGATACAACATCATACCTGATGTTTTAAAGCACGTTATTCCAAACAATTTAGGAATGTTAGGTGATTTATGCGCTGCGCCGCAGACCACTGGGCTTGCCCCCAAACCCTGCAGTTCGTGCAACACCACTGAGCAGCCCTTGCCGAAAATGTCCGTCTTAGATCGGCCCAGCCAGATCCGCACCCTGTCGCTACCCACCTCCACGTCTTCAAGCTGTAAGCCACCAGCCCCTACCTTGCTGGCACTAACCAATTCCCCTATCCGGAAGGCTCCAAAAAACGCCCAGACAAACGCTCCTGAAAACAGCGCTACCTCGAAAGGTGACAAACATATCCCCGGCAACGTCCCCAACAACCCCTGTAGCACCGCAAACGACACTGGTCTCCTTGTGTCCACTGACTTCTTACCCCGCCGAAAACCCCGTAGTGCTTGTCGCACCAAAAAGTGCTTTGTGATGTCTTCCCACCCATTAAACTTAAATAAAAAGGCCGGCGATGCCTGCATCGCAAACAATCGACACAGAAGCCACAAAAACACGTCCAACCGATGACTCGCTGACAGATCGCCTCCTACCTGCAGGACTGTTTCCTCCCACTCCTTCCAAACCTTGACGTAAGATGACCAAGTGCTCGGCGCCAAGGAATTCCTTATATATTCCCCAAGCACGACAACCCGAGTTGCCACATCTCGTCCGGGCAAGCCTGCCCGCGTTCCTGCGCGTCTGGTGCTGCCTCCCGAAAACGTTCCCACTGAAAACGAGAGAGCACATCAGCAACTACGTTGGAAAAACCCGGGAAGTGCCTAGCCCTGCACACTACGTTGGAAGACATGCAGAGAAGAACCAACTGCCGTAACAAGCACAAAACTGGGGGGGAAGATGCTGACAAACTGTTGATTGCCTGCACCACTGCCATGTTGTCCGAATGAAACACTACTCTTTTGTTCGCTAACTCTGACCCCCATAACGCCACTGCTACGACAACAGGGAAGAATTAAAAAAATGCCAGGTTCTTTATCAGGGGGCTTGCTTTCCACGCCTCCGGCCACATTTCGGCACATCATTGCCCCGCCAGATACGCCCCGAACCCGACGCTACCCCAGGGGTCAAGTCCTGGGTAAAAAAGTGCAGGAACTCACCCAAGATCCACTCCCCGCCCCCCCCCCCCCCCCCCTCACCCCCCAAAAAATGATATGCTTGTATGCAGGGGCTGAGTAAGGGCACGGGGCTGAAGAGGGGGACAGGAGTTGAGGAAGAGGGACAGGAGCTTAGGAGGGGGGAGGGGGGGCAAGGGCTGAGGAAGGGGACATGGGCTGAGGTAAGGGACAGGAGCTGAGGTAAGGGACAGGAGCGGAGGAAAGGGACAGGAGCGGAGGAAAGGGACAGGAGCGGAGGAAAGGGACAGGAGCGGAGGAAAGGGACAGGAACTGAGGAAAGGGACAGGAACTGAGGAAAGGGACAGGAACTGAGGAAAGGGACAGGAACTGAGGAAAGGGACAGGAACTGAGGGGCTGAGGAGGGGGACAGGGGCTGACGAAGGGGGCAGGGGCTGAGGAGGGGGGCATGGGCTGAGGAGGGGGGCATGGGCTGAGGAAGTGGAACAGGGGCTGAGGAAGAGGGACAGGGGCTGAGGAAGAGGGACAGGGGCTGAGGAAGAGGGACAGGGGCTGAGGAAGAGGGACAGGGGCTGAGGAAGAGTGACAGGGGCTGAGGAAGAGTGACAGGGGCTGAGGAAGAGTGACAGGGGCTGAGGAAGAGGGACAGGGGCTGAGGAAGAGTGACAGGGGCTGAGGAAGAGGGACAGGGGCTGAGGAAGAGGGACAGGGGCTGAGGAAGAGGGGCAGGGGCTGAGGAAGAGGGGCAGGGGCTGAGGAAGAGGGGCAGGGGCTGAGGAGGGGGACAGGGACTGAGGAGGGGGACAGGGGCTGATGCTCGTATGCAGGGGCTGAGTAAGAGCACGGGGCTGAGTAAGGTGGACAGGGGCTGAGTAAGGTGGACAGGGGCTGAGTAAGGTGGACAGGGGCTAAGTAAGGTGACAGTGCTGTGGAAAAAGGGACAGGAGCTTAGGAGGAGGGGGGGAAGGACATGGATTGAGGAAGGTACCATGAGCTGAGTAAGGTGGCAGGGCTGAGGAAGAGGGACAGGAGCTTAGGAGGAGGGGGGGCATGGGTTGAGGGGGGGGGCATGGGCTGAGGAAGGGGCCATGGGCCGAGGAAAGGGACAGGGGCTGAGGAGGGGGACAGAGGCTGAGGAGGGGGGCAGGGGCTGATGAAGGGAGCAGGGGCTGGAAGAGGGGGACAGGGACTGAGGAGGGGGACAGGGACTGAGGAGGGGGACAGGGACTGAGGAGGGGGGGCAGGGTCTTAAATAGGGGGACAGGGGCTGAGGAGGGAGACAGGGACTGAGGAGGGGGGACAGGACCTTAAATAGGGGGACAGGGACTGAGTAAGTGGATAGGGCTTGAGGAGGGGGACAGGGACTGGGGAAAGGGACTAAGGAGGGAGACAGGGACTGAGGAGGGGGGACAGGGCCTTAAATAGGGGGACAGGGACTGAGGTGGGAGACAGGGACTGAGGTGGGAGACAGGGACTGAGGTGGGAGACAGGGACTGAGGAGGGGGGACAGGGACTGAGGAGGGGGGACAGGGACTGAGGAGGGGGGACAGGGACTGAGGAGGGAGACAGGGCCTGAGGGGGGAGACAGGGCCTGAGGAGGGGGACAGGGCCTGAGGAGGGAGACAGGGCCTGAGGAGGGAGACAGGGCCTGAGGAGGGAGACAGGGACTGAGGAGGGAGACAGGGACTGAGGAGGGAGACAGGGACTGGGGAGGGGGACAGGGCCTGAGGAGGGGGACAGGGCCTGAGGAGGGGGACAGGGCCTGAGGAGGGAGACAGGGCCTGAGGAGGGAGACAGGGACTGAGGAGGGGGACAGGGCCTGAGGAGGGAGACAGGGACTGAGGAGGGGGACAGGGCCTGAGGAGGGGGACAGGGCCTGAGGAGGGAGACAGGGCCTGAGGAGGGAGACAGGGCCTGAGGAGGGGGACAGGGCCTGAGGAGGGAGACAGGGCCTGAGGAGGGAGACAGGGCCTGAGGAGGGGGACAGGGCCTGAGGAGGGAGACAGGGCCCGAGATGGGGGACAGGGACTGGGGAAAGGGACAAAAAAAAACAACTAAAGTGCCTTCCCCCCTCCCTGAGGCTTACCTTGGGCCAGGAAGGGTGGGACTGTATCTGGAACCTGCAGCCTGCAGTCAGTGGAGTAAGCCGGCCTCTCCTGATGATGTCAGTAGGAGGGGGCGTGGCTTCCTCTGCTCCCCAGCGGTCCTGTGAGAAGAGCAGAGAAAGTCACGCCCCCTCCTACTGACATCATCAGGAGAGGCCGGACGACTCCACTGATTGCAGGGGGAGAGGTGAGTTTAAAAATCCGAGTCCCCAGTCAGAGGCAGGGGATTCGGATTTGTGCTCCCCCTGCTCTGGCAGCCGCTTGTGCCAGCCCTGGGTCCTGCAGGACTAGTAATGGGAACGGCGTTCCTGCAGGACTCGAGCCCTGCACTACCCCGATGCATATGGTTTCCGACGACGCCGTCGGCTCCCGAAAGAACACCCTACCATTGAAGTCCCGTAGAAACTGATCCCACACCCGTAAGTCCGCCCTCATGTCAGCCGAAACCCTGATGTAATGCGACGGCCGTCGCACCACGCTCGTTGCTCGCGCCAACCGTATACAGAAAACCCTTCCCATGGGTATAACCCTGCACGCAAAAGTAAGGCTCCCCACCAACGACTGTAGTCCTCGTAGCATCACCTTCTTAGCCCTCCCGGCCCAGGCTACCAGCTCCCTCATAGTCCGCAATTTGTCCAGAGGTAACCGACATTCCCCTTACACGGAGTCGATTTCCAAACCCAAAAAGTCTTCCGCCAAGGGGACCCCAAAAGACTGTGCCACCCATTGGAACACGTCCAGTATCTGCCCGCAACGGCCCGAATCCCGAGGGCCGACGCAGAGAAAATCGTCTAGGTAGTGTACCACCGCGCCCCCCGCCGATTCCCGCCGTACCACCCACTCCAAAAACGTACTAAACTTTTCAAAATAAGCGCATGATACGGAACACCCCATTGGAAGACACAGGTTCACGAAAAGCCCCCCTTCAAAACAACACCCTAGAAGGTGATGACATTCCGGGTGTATGGGAAGCAGCCGGAAAGCTGCCTCCACATCTACCTTTGCCATCAGCGCCCCTCGCCCCATTCTCCGGACCAACTCGACGGCTTTCTCGAATGATGTATAGGATACGGAGCATAGGGCCGCGTCGATGTCGTCATTGACCGAGGCACCTTGTGGGTACAACAGGTGGTGTATCAACCTGAATTTACCCGCTTCCTTTTTGGTTACCACCCCGAGCGGGGATATCCGCAACCCCGCCAATGGCGGCGATGGGAACGGGCCCGCCATCTCCCCATTTGGACTTCCTTGCTCAGCTTTTCCCGCACCACCCCCCGGGTGGTCCCGACCGGACTTAAGGTTAACGCACACCGTACCCGGTTCCTTAACTAGGAAGGGAATCGGTCCCATGACCCCCAGTAACACCATTAGTGGCCGACTCACTGGGACGTGTCACTTGCTGGACCTCGGTCACACAGCCCACATTCGTCCTGGCCGCTATCCCGGCCGCCTTGCGCGCTGCTTCCGGTCCCGACCTCCGGCCTGCCGCCACGCTGCGGGGCGCCTTATTTGCCGCCGGCCTCTGCTTTACGGCCATCCTCGCCCGACCGGTGCTCCGCGTGCTTGACGGCTCTTCACCAGCACTTGCCGGCACTCGGCTGCCCGCGGAGGTACTCCTCCTCCGACGCACTGCGGGACCGCAGCCCGGGCTCAGCCGCTGGGGCGGTCTCGTCCGCCGCGACGGTCTCTGCTCCTGTGCCGCGGATGGGGGGTCATCCGCCCCTAGTTGCTCATGAAGCCATGCGAGCCCTCTGTCCTTCACCGCCGCCCGGACTCCTGCGAGGATCTCCTCCAACGACGCCATGGACCTGCAGAAAAGACAGAAAACAAGAACTTCGCCGACCTGTCACGATTAACAGGTAAGTGAAGTTCAGATTAAAATGGCCCCTATCTAAAATGGCCGTTATTTAACCAACCCTAACCCCACCCCCAAGCTCAATTAGCCTAATCCAGCCCCTAACTCCATGCACCTGCCCAGCCCCTGGCTCTGTCACGGCCCACTCCTCCATTGCATTACTCCATGGGCTTCATTTGTACAATTAGAAATATAGACAAAAGACACAGTCTGGGATACAGCTAATGGTCCTAAAAGCAAATTAAAATTCAATAATAAAAAATAAAAAAAACATTTTAGTTGACTTTTAGGACCATCAGCTGTATCCCAGACGGTGTCTTTTGTATATTTCCATTTGTATATAATATCACTGCCTGGGAAGGTATTTTTGGGAAGCTGAACTAAATTGTCAGATTTCATTCATACTATCTGTAACGGACCGTTTCAGCAAAAAAGGGGAAAAATCCGTTTAGGCGATAATCCCCTTTAGATGGACCAGCAGCTACCATAAGCACCAACTTCCCGAACTCCCAAACTGCACGAATTCACCAACTCTCCAACAGCAGACACACGAACCCTGGAAACAGCCGAACAGGAAAAGCAATATGAACAGCTTACACTCCTGGCAGTCGGCATACAGTCCCCTTTCCCCCCAAGAAAGAGACACACTCCAGCTTCAGGGTTAAACAGCAACAACACTGATTTATTCACACACAGGCTTATATGAGATTCTCCCATGCAAGGGAGGGGTTTACAGTACACCAATCCAGTTTAAGGTACAACCCACACATCTCCTCCCTCCAACATATCTGTTAACACAATTAACAGGGACATAGTTTAACCCAAGTTTTGGATGTACCCTAAATACTTGGGGTACATCCACAAATCCAATATCCCTAGTCTGGAGGAACAACATATGTTAAAATCAGCCCATTCGGATAAACGGTTCGGGAGTTATGGGACTTTAAAGTATTGACCGACCGCATGGGTAAAGTATCCGAAAACAGTTCCATGCATTTTGGCCCTGCGGTCGGTCACAAACAGGTGAATGAAACATACGAATTACTGGGGTTATAGAGACTAAGGGGAGTTCGTATGAATCCCCTAGTTCGTACGTTTCTTTCTACCGAACGGCGGGCCGTTCGGTAGTTTCCCCACGAAATCCTGGAAGTCTGGAGGTCTCAGCGGTGTTTGCCTAGTCGAGTGTCCGATTTCAGTTCCAGACACTCGACGGCAAAACACCGCTGTTCGGTAGTTAAAGATGGCCGCCGCCACGTGTTAGTTTCCTGAATGGCGGCCACCCAGAGGACAAAGACCACACTGCACTGATTGCCAATTACCCGTTTGCAACATTGTTGCAAACGGTAATTGGAGGCACACTTAGTCCTGGGTGGTCTGGTTGTTCGGTAGTTTCCTCAATACAAGGAATGGAGTGATTCTACCGAACAATCAGATGAAGGCTGCATATATATATATAACCCAGGTTAACTGCATACATAAATACATATACAATATACAGGCAGTACAATAGAATATGCTTCACAGTCTTAAAGGGACAGTAGTCCCAAAATGTCCATCGCTGATTTTAAAGGGCCAGTAGCAGCAATATAAATTATTACATGCCCAAATATAGTCTTTAAAGTGCAATATGTCCAGGGACCATAGTCAGCGGGCAGGAGGCTAGCAACCAGGCTTCTCCAGTTCACAGTGGCGAAGTTGGTTTCGCCACACTATCTTCACCGTTATTGAGTGGTGTATATCTTTTTTTGTATGATTCATTTGTCCGGTTTGAAATGCAGCAAAGCCTTAGCTGGGACAGAAGGGCCAGCTACTCAGCTACCTGAGCTTGTGTGCACAGTTCTCTGTGTTTCAGGCGTGCAGTTGATCTATCACTTCTGATCACACACGCTGTGCTGCAGCTAATCTCTTGTATCTGGCAATGAACCGCATTATTTTTTTTAGCATCGCAGACTGTTCCTCTGACAAAGTTTAGAGCTGAAAAGTATGACCAAACATCTAGTTAACGTTACAGATACGGTTTAAATATACCTTAAAGAACACAAGAGAAGACATATTGTTCTGTACATCCCGCCACTCCCTCCGTCCCCCACTTTAAAAACGAGGTCAGTCCTGCAGCTTCTCCTACAGAGCTCCACATATAACGAGTAACCTGGTAAAAAAAATATCAACTCTGCTACCAGTCTGGAGTCCCTGCAAACATCTGCATCCATTTCTCCCTAAACCAAAAACGACTTAATTCCCACATTGTGGCAGGATATCTGTCCCTTGATGACTCAGGTGCATGCGTATGAATGCTCAGCAATCTATTTGGAATGCCATACACGTGTATGTGCACTATACAGCGCTGTATGGTTGCATGCACTCGAGAGTTTCCTCATGCGAGGCACACTAACTAGGGGTATTCGCTGGGGATTTAATTTGCACTCACCAATACTAGTGGGTGAATTGAACATCACACCCAGTAAATGCCCTGCGAGAGTCCAATATAGGAGGTCACTCACTTTAACACTTAATTCGACACACCATCACAGTATAAAACAGGAGGTACCTGCCTCATAGACGATATTGGGGTTCACCATCACTGTTAACCCACACCATCACAGTATAATACAGAAGGTACCTGCCTAATGACGATATTGTACCCATTCTTTATATTGGGGTTCACCATCACTGTTAACCCACACCTTTACAGTATAATACAGGAGGTACCTACCTCATAGACGATATTGGGTTTCACCATCACTGTTAACCCACACCATCACAGTATAATACAGGAGGTACCTGCCTCATAGACGATATTGGGGTTCACTATCACTGTTAACCCACACCATCACAGTATAATACAGGAGGTACCTGTGTAATGACGACATTGTACTCATTCTTCCTACCTGGGGGACTTCCACATCTCATTCTCATCTCAATTCCAAATATTTATAATCAATTTTCAAGCGTCCTATATATCTGGTTTCAGTCTTTGGTTGATGGTCAGACATTCTTCAACTTCAAACATCAACTTTCCTTTTTTACCCAGATATTAAACTTGGAAACTGTCCTGGGGTGTTTTAGGTGATGGGATTTTAACAGACTTTGTGCCTAATTATTATATTTTGAAGCTCAATCCAATATAAAATACATTGTCTGTGCATATTGTGTACAGTTCTGTCACTTTATCTAACACCTGCCCACACCCAGTGCCACAGCAACTGGCAATATAACAAGCCAGTCTGTTTTTATAAATCTTACCCCAGAATTGGTTCCAAATAATTAGTCATTAGAAGAAAAAGTCTTTCAGATAGAAAAACCCCTGCAGTTTAATAGAACTGAGTCCTTAATTATTTTTTCATATTAACTTTATTCTTTGCCACTTTTGCACTTACTGGGTGGAAATAAACAGCCAGAAATCACTAACAAAAAACTGAATTTTAATATATTAAAAAAACAACAACAAAATAGCGTTGTGATTGGAACCGACGAAAACAAATGTGTTATTTCGTGATAAGAAATTATTTTCTTGATTTTGAGCTGAAGCAGGAGATACTTAACCCTTTGCGATGCTCGCACAAAGAACAAATGTAAAGTACCTTAGTGACGTCAATAGTGCTAATCTCACAGATCACCCACTGCCTCTAGTCTGGTAAAATAACCTTTGCTATAGCCTACTGATTTCATCAAAATATTTGTCTACAAGCCGTAATAATAAAAATAAATTATAGACCTACCTACTGATTTACTGCATGCCTGCGAAGATATAAACTCCAAAGAAGATTTGGTCTCTGTTATAAAGAGGCGATACGACCTGAGGTTATGCAGACATTTGCTGCGGTAAGCCCATTGATGGTCTTGAGCAAGGTGTACCTACCCTCCCTTTCTGCCCGCTGTAGATTTAAGGTCAATATTTCTGAACACCCGTGAGACCGCTGTAACAATGCAAGAAGGGCAATGAAAGTGCTTTTTTGCAATATTTTCTAACATTTATTATTTTAACATTTCAGAATGGGCCCCCAAGATAATTATATCGTTGAAGATGGGTCTCCAAGTAAACATCATGTATGTGATTTGGGTTCTTGTTATTCCACTGCTTCGTGTGGACTTTTTCCTTTTCCTGTCTCCATTTCTTATTGTTTTATTTATGAGACGTTTCTGAATTCAAACTCACAATCACAGCGCAGCATGCGCCCAGTAAGCATCCAAAGCATCGCTTTCCTTAACTGGTCACTGTTTAAAGGGACACTATAGGCACCAAGATCACTTCAGCTCATTGAAATGGTCTGGGTGCACAGTCCTACGTCCCTTAACCCAGCAAACATTATTAATGCTGCTTTTAATAAACTTCAATGATTACCTTTAAGGGTTTATTCCATCTCTATTGGCTGTCTACCAGACAACCATTAGAAGGACTTCCGTGTCGTTAGGCAACTTTTGTTTGCCGAACTGACTCAGGATGTCCTCACGCTATGCAATTAGCAATAATCAGCATGGTTTTATGAAACATAGGTCATGTCGAACTAACCTAATTGCATTCTACGAAGAAGTAAGTAGAAATATAGATCAGGGTGTTGCAGTGGATGTCATCTGCTTGGATTTTGCCAAGGCATTTGATACGGTTCCTCACAATAGGTTAGTCTTCAAACTAAAAGAAATTGGTCTAGATGAACATTCTTGTTCTTGGGTAGAACATTGGCTTAAGGATAGAGTACAGCGAGTTGTCATAAATGGTACATTTTCAAGCTGGACAAAAGTGGTAAGTGGTGTCCCTCAGGGTTCTGTTTTGGGACCGCTTCTATTTAACATATTTATAAATGATCTTGAAATGGGCATTGAAAGCCATGTATCAGTGTTTGCAGATGACACAAAACTTTGTAAAGTAATAAAATGTGAGCAGGATATTGCCTTGCTGCAGAGGGATTTGGATAGATTGGGGGACTGGACACTAAAATGGCAGATGCAATTTAACGTAGAAAAATGTAAAGTTATGCACTTCGGGGTTAAGAATGCACAAGCAATTTACACCCTAAATGGTAGTGAACTAGGGATAACCACACACGAGAAGGATTTGGGAATTGTTATAGACAACAAATTAGGTAGCAATATGCAATGTCAATCTGCAGTTGCTAAGGCCAGTAAGGTTTTGTCATGTATAAATAGGGGCATAAATTCTCGAGATGAAAATATAATTTTGCCTCTTTATAAATCGCTGGTAAGACCACACCTTGAATATGCTGTGCAATTTTGGGCACCTGTTCTAAAGAAGGATATCATGGCACTAGAAAAAGTGCAGAGACGAGCTACAAAATTGATAAAAGGAATGGAGCATTTTAGTTATGAAGAAAGGTTAAAAAATTTTAATCTCTTCAGTTTGGAAAAACGGCGCCTTGGAGGGGATATGATAACATTATACAAATATATTCGGGGCCAGTATAAACCATTATCTGTAAATCTATTCATAAACAGGGCTATACATAGGACACGAGGTCACACATTTAGGCTTGAAGAAAGGAGATTTCATCTAAGGCAAAGAAACGTTTTTTTTACAGTAAGAGCAATAAGGATATGGAATTCATTGCCGGAAGAGGTGGTTTTGTCAGAGTCTATACAGATGTTTAAATTGCAATTGGATAAATACTTGCAAAAACATAACATACAGGGATACCATTTCTAATTAGTGGGCTAATAGCTGCTTGATCCAAGGAGACATCTGACTGCTATTTTGGGGTCAAGAAGGAATTTTTTCCTAGTTTGTTGCAAAATTGGAAGCACTTCAGACTGGGTTTTTTGCCTTCTTTTGGATCAACAGCAAAAGCATATGTGAGGAAGGCTGAACTTGATGGACGCAAGTCTCTTTTCAGCTATGTAACTATGTAACTATGTAACTATGTAAAACCCCATAGGAAAGCATTATACATGCTTTCCCATGGGGGAAATACTAATGCGAGCGTGGCCATTGCCGCACATACACATTAGGTTTCCCCTACCGGCTGATTTCCGTAGGGGAGGAGCAGAGACTGAACCTGAACCAGGACTAAGGTAAGTGACAGAAGGGGGTTTTAACCCCATCTGTACCCTGTGGTGGAGAGGTGCAAGGGATGGAGGCTCTATAGGGAGCTATAGTGCCAAGAAAACTGTCATCTCCGCATAAGAGAATTACAAGAGCTAGAGGTCCATGTGTTCTGCAAGATGCTTCTATAGATGGTCAACTCACCTAATAAGCCATAAATTAAAGACACAGGTCTGGGCGCCATGCTGAGCAGAACGAGATAGTGCAAGTTCTGCAACTAATCACGATATTTTACAGCTTGTAAACGCTTTATACTGCTTATTACAAGCTCAGCCAGCAACAGCCTGCTTGACAATACCACAAGGCTTCCTTTAAAGGGACAGTATAGCCACCCAGATCACCCAGATCTCCAATCTCAATGACGTGTCCCAGGATGCCATGCCCCCCCCCCTTCCATGCTTTATCCCTGCAGCTGAACTTTGCAGAACTTCTATAGCAACTTCAGCTAGTGAATACTTCTGAATTCTAGTCATAGTAATACATGATCCATGGAGAGAGAATATAAGAGGCGTGTGAACGGATCACTCAGAAATATACACAGTGTATCAGAGCAGGTATCCGTCTGTGTCAGTGTCCGTTATCCGAAAATAGAAACAGCCAGATAACGACTGAATCCCATCTGAATGCCTAGCTATAGAAACCAAATTCCAGTGTTTCCCATGTAATAATGTGATATAATTGTAAACTGTATGCTTTCCCTATCCTGGTTTGTGTGACTTTCCATAGTCTTCTTATCGACGTTCTGGTAAGATTCTGGGAAGAGAACTGGCAATCCCCTTCCCTTGCACTCGGTTTCCTGATTCTATACCTTCTTAGAGGTTTTCTGCTAAGCCAGACTGGTGATGCGCCAATTTATATATTTCAGATAAAATCGGTGTGCAAAGGGTATACAAGTGCAATCCAGAATATTCACCTAAAAAAATAATAGATTTATTTATTTATTTATTTATAAAATATTTATTAATTTTATTAAATATTTTACCAGGATGGATTTCTCATGTTTTCAAGTATGTCCTGGGTCTTTGTCCACAAAGCATTGCATTGTTACAATAGGATACAATATTACAAACACAATACGATCGAAACCAGGTTGGCGAACGATCACCAATGCCTGAGTTTGTAAGATTTTGCAAAAGAATGCCATGGTCTATTGTGTCAAAGGCCATGGCAAAATCAAGGAAAATAGCTCCAGTTAAGTCTCCTTGTCCCATGCCAATTTGGATGTCATTGCAAACTTTTAAGAGGGCAGTCGAATGATTTGGACGAAAGCCTGATTGATCAGGGGTCAGATAATTTGATCGTTGATAATATTCACATAGTTGCGTGTGGACGCATTTTTCCAAGATTTTTTTTGACAATACCGGGAGCAAAGATATCAGGCGATAGTTAGATACCAAAGTATTGTCAGCACTTTTATGGATTGGTACAACTTTTTCAGTCTTCCAAAGTTTGGGTTTGTATCCAGACACCAGGGATTCATTGATAAGGGAAGTGACAGGTTTAGTAACTGCTGGCACACTAAGCTTCAGCAACATTGCTGGGATTTGATCTGGTCCACACTGGTCTTTCATTTTTAAATTATTAAGATGTTTATTAATGACACTAACAGGCACAGGTCGAAAACTGAATTTCTCTAAATGAGGATTTTGTATAATAAAGAGAAATAGACAAATAATGCAAATATAATTGCTCTATATTTCGAATTCTAATATAAATACTTTAATAATTTACTTTAACCAGGCTAGCGGTATTCCCGAGCGTGACTCGGGGTTAATTTTCGCTGCCAGAAGCGGTAACCCCGAGTCACGCTCGGGGTAGATAACAGAGCTGGCACCTTCTCCTTGCGATCCAGCGAAGCCCCCCGTGCTGTGATTGCCAGTGAGAGCCCCGGCGGATGCCTCCATCTGACTTCCTGGTTCCGTCTCTGTGAGCCGCAGAGGCTCATGGGGGCGGAACTGGGCGGGTAATTCAAATGTTTCAAGCATAAAAGTGACACACACACATAAAGTTAGGTGATACAGTGAAATCCTGTCAGATTACATTGTATCACCTCAGATTTGACACAGTATCACCTCAGATTTGAAATTTGATCATCCTACACTGCCCTGCCTGCCCTTTTTGCTGTAATTTCTGCCCATAAAATAAATTTTTTACCATGGCATCAAAGCGTCACTTTAGCATCTCCAAAGCGGGTTTGGATCAGATGAGTGACAGCGGCAGCGACACAGAGCCCCTCGCAGAATTGAGCGACTGCGATAGCGATTCGTGGCAAGATTCGTCATCCGACTCTGACAGTGACCAGAGAAGTGGCGACAGCGACGATTCTGCACCCGAGCTCAGTGATGTGCGCACTTGGTGCCTTAATGATTGCGGTATGGATGAGGTACCGCCGCCAAGATTTCCGTTTACTGGGTCACCTGGGATGAAGGTAGACGTTGAGCACAATGATCCTTTGGCATACCTAAAATTATTTCTCACAGATGACGTCATTGAAAAGATTGTCACGGAGACAAATCGCTACAACGAGCAGCAATCAGCTACTCTGCATAGCAAGTTTTCCAGGAACAGAAATTGGGAACCGGTATATTATTTATTCGATTATAATTCATGATTTTATGTTTCGAACTTTATCACATCTGAGAGTACTTTTGGTCAGGTTTAAGAAAGTAATTACTGGCCTACAATACATAACACCAAATTTCCATGCAAAAAAATGGTACCGCTTTTGGTACAAAATTCCTGACATAATCATACCGCCAGGGAGGTTAATAATGAAAGAGAAAATAAATCCAGAGAATGGAGAGAGCTATGATAGCATAGCACTGAGGACATATTGATTTTCAGCACCGTCTACATTGAGCCGTCTTTGATCCACTGAGTGACATGGGAAGAGGACATAAAATAAAACTAACAATATAAGCTAATACATTGTGAATGTTCCTTCAAAGAACTGCCACGTCCCATTATTGTTAATATTATCTTCACTGAACTGGCCTGATGTCACTTGCTAAATCTTTACAATACGTTAAGCTGTTTAACATTTATTCAATAGTGTTGTTTCCACGGAAGTTACGGTTTCCCTGTAACCAGATGAACATCTCAAAGAGCTAGAGTCACAATTTTCTGTCCCCTCTCGTACAATCTGTACTGAAACCAAAGAACGTATGTCTTTTTATTAAAGGGACACTCCACTACCCAAATACAAAATACATTTTTAAAAATCACTGTTTAGTAAATACACCACAAATTAAAATTTACATGTTCTTAATTGTGCATTTTTCATTGGGGTACATCTAAAAACATTTTGTAAAACATGCAGATCTTTTGTCTGCAGCCTTTACAAGCCCTCCCCTTCAAACCCCGCCCAGACATTCTGTGTCTGTCCAATCACAGACTTCCCAGTGCAGCTCAATGAGATGTCTTTGCAAGACAGGTGCTCTGGGCAATTGCTGCATTTTGAGTCTCCACTGAGCTAAACAACCAGGAAGTAACAGGACCGGTTGTCTGCTTGAAAGCCAGGTGGGTGTAACCAGGTTAATTTATAAAAGTGTCAATTACTGTTGAAATATGCAGTTTTTGGAAAATGAGAAAAAGAGGCTAAAGTGCTTTAGTGGTCTGGAGTGTCCCTTTAATTGTTTCCTACCATAAGTCTTGTGATTTTTCCTTATCAATACAAAATATCAACATTAACAGTTGTAATAGGATCTGAAATTTGTTAATAATTTTATAAATGACGGTGAGAATCTAAAATGGTATCCTTCATGTTTTAGGGTAAAAGTTGAATAATGGTAATGGAACATGGACAATTAGTTTATTACAAGAAAACAAGCAGAGATCCGAGTTTCTCTTCTTTCTTTTGGGAGACCCCCGGGAAGCAGGTGTACTCAAAGAGACCTTGAGTTGAGTTGCAGGACATCATGTTAAATCCCTGCAGGTGTTTAGTTCATATTGTAACCCGACAGTCAATTTTTTTACAATGTCAAACTTTAACAGTTTATTAATCCTTGTCAGAGCCTCCTATTATATTCCAGGTTAGTAAAGTAAGGCTGAAATTTTCAATATCATGGAGATAATAATTCCACACTTCAAAAACTCATGAAATCTCAGGAAATAAAGGCTTGTAGCAGAAATATTTTGTGTGATTATCTGATTACACATTTTGTTATGACGGATTTACAAATAATGTTTGAAATTCTTCTAAAAGGAACGAAATGTGCTCGGCGAAGATTATTTGGTCTTAGTAGAAGATTTCGTGAGACTTTTCCTGCTTTACGCTTTGACTGAATGAATCAGTGACCATAATGGGAAATGTACCTTATTACTGACAAAAAGCTGCAGGCTAAAACAGAAAAGGAACAAAATAGAATAACAAATGCCATTGTCTGTGCAGGCAATGCAGCATTCTGAGAAACCGAGGGACATGAGCAACGCTAACCTGACCCCTAGCTGCTCGTCTGCGTGACTTTATTAGATCAAGAGATTGACATCACCTGAACCCCACGGAGTCCTAGAGCATGGGTTCTTATCCATCTCTCAGCATTAAATGGATGACATCACCTATCCCCAGCTTGGAAGGACTCAGTCAAGGAAATGGATAACAGGCTTCTGAAATGATCCGGTTCGGATGTCCAACATTTTTTGGTTCCGAAGAATTTCCGTTTAAAAATTTGGCTCAGATCAGAAAATTCCGTACCAAATCAAACCAAACACTACCAAGGAAGCCTTAAAATGAAAGTAAAAGGGTGCCTATAGTGTCCCTTTAACAAAAACAATTAGTGGATCAAAGTTGGTGTTATGTGGCAGTGGCTACTAGCAGCATGTCCCTCAAAATGAATTCCGAATCAACCGAAATAGCTCGCCTATCACAGTATTCTATTATTTCTGAATTCAGATACATTTTGGTCCAGAGTTTGGAAATCCAAATCATCCAAAACCCGGCAGAATTTCAGACCAAACCTAATCTCCTAGTCTAATGGATAACACTCCAAAGCTCAACATATAAATTTCCTCTCCCAGTGATCTTCCCTGACCAAGCCACCGTACCACCTATTGCTTGATATCAGAACAACTCTACAAACTTTAATGAAATAACCTTTACAGGATATTACAGATACCGGACTGAACATTACTACTATTAAATACCTGTTACTCTTTATCTCCTGCTTCGTTATTGGGCTCACATGTTGATCCAACCTACAGTTCTATAATTAAAAGGCTAAAGAAATGCATGAAAACCAACCATTAATGAGCTGATCCCTGCCTGATTCACTAACCACAGGGTTTATTAGAAACTCATTTGCTCACACCTTCAATTACTCTATCGCCAATTGCAAAACTTTATCATCGCTAAATCCTCACGTTTATGTAAATAAGCACCTAGGGGTTATTAAGAAATTGGCCTAATTATCAAGTAGTTAATTGAATTGTTTAACCTATTTAAATGGCACCTCATAAAACTGGCTAATAAAAGATCTGAAAAACTATTGAAATGCTCTTGCTTCAATTACCACTCGGCTGTTTAGAGTGTGGTTGTAAATGTCAGAGAATTCATAAACTCAAACTGCCATGATCACAGGAGTCTGTGGGTGTTATAGACCTTGTCACCATGGGAAAGCCTGGAATTTGAGGGAATTTGAACACACATTTTATTCTTTAGTGATCACATTTATGCTCCTACGTTTCCACTACATGATATCAGAAGACAACCTGAATGGGTTAATCAGAAATAATTATAACAAAATACATAGTTCAGGGCTCCTGTGGACGTCATTGTAGAGTAGAGGACAACTGATACATTATATCAGCTACACCCGGAACTATGCATTGTTCTAAACCCATTACCCCTAATTAAAACCTTAAACCTAAAAAGCTGATTATTCTGCCCACACTGATTCCCCTGATATTAAACTATAATAAAATAATCTTAATCCTGGCAGTGCCAGCTGGGTTGCCTAATAAGATTTTACCCACCACTGATAAAAACCCAGATTAAATGGAAAGGGGAAATTGAACATGCTAACAACATCTCCACTCTAAGGATGTTTTTTTTGTTTTGTTTTTTAATTGGGGAATAATTTACTTGAGAAACAGTAAAACAGAGACATTTTATTAAGAGAGACCTTAGAGGCTTCTCTGAGGAAGTGCCAGTACAGGCACAAAATGCGTCAGAATTGATTCAGTACCTCCCCCATAGGAGCTCTGTTATACACTCAGACACATTACTAGGAGTGTTATTGCTGGGGGGCTCTGTTATACACTCAGACACATTACTGGGAGTGTTATTGCTGGGGGGCTCTGTTATACACTCAGACACATTACTGGGAGTATTATTGCTGTGGAGCTCTGTTATACAGTCAGACACATTACTGGGAGTATTATTACTGTGGCCCTCTGTATACACTCAGACACATTACTGGGAGTATTATTGCTGTGGAGCTCTGTTATACACTCAGACACATTACTGGGAGTATTATTGCTGTGGAGCTCTGTTATACACCCAGACACATTACTGGGAGTATTATTGCTGTGGAGCTCTGTTATACACTCAGACACATTACTGGGAGTATTATTGCTGTGGAGCTCTGTTATACACTCAGACACATTACTGGGAGTATTATTGCTGTGGAGCTCTGTTATACACTCAGACACATTACTGGGAGAATTATTGCTGTGGAGCTCTGTTATACACTCAGACACATTACTGGGAGTATTATTGCTGTGAGGCTCTGTTATACACTCAGACACATTACTGGGGGTATTATTGCTGTGGAGCTCTGTTATACACTCAGACACATTACTGGGAGTATTATTGCTGTGGAGCTCTGTTATACACTCAAACACATTACTGGGAGTATTATTGCTGTGGAGCTCTGTTATACACACAGACACATTACTGGGAGTATTATTGCTGTGGAGCTCTGTTATACACTCAGACACATTACTGGGAGTATTATTGCTGTGGAGCTCTGTTATACACACAGACACATTACTGGGAGTATTATTGCTGTGGGGCTCTGTTATACACCCAGACACATTACTGGGAGTATTATTGCTGTGGAGCTCTGTTATACACTCAGACACATTACTGGGAGTATTATTGCTGTTGAGCTCTGTCATACACTCAGACACATTACTGGGAGTATTATTACTGTGGAGCTCTGTTATACACTCAAACACATTACTGGGAGTATTATTGCTGTGGAGCTCTGTTATACACACAGACACATTACTGGGAGTATTATTGCTGTGGAGCTCTGTTATACACTCAGACACATTACTGGGAGTATTATTGCTGTGGGGCTCTGTTATACACCCAGACACATTACTGGGAGTATTATTGCTGTGGAGCTCTGTTATACACTCAGACACATTACTGGGAGTATTATTGCTGTGGGGCTCTGTTATACACCCAGACACATTACTGGGAGTATTATTGCTGGGGAGCTCTGTTATACATTCAGACACATTACTGGGAGTATTATTGCTGTGGGGCTCTGTTATACATTCAGACACATTACTGGGAGTATTATGGCTGTGGAGCTCTGTTATACACACAGACACATTACTGGGAGTATTATTGCTGTGGAGCTCTGTTATACACTCAGACACATTACTGGGAGTATTATTGCTGTGGGGCTCTGTTATACACCCAGACACATTACTGGGAGTATTATTGCTGGGGAGCTCTGTTATACATTCAGACACATTACTGGGAGTATTATGGCTGTGGAGCTCTGTTATACACCCAGACACATTACTGGGAGTATTATTGCTGTGGAGCTCTGTTATACACTCAGACACATTACTGGGAGTATTATTGCTGTGGAGCTCTGTTATACACTCAGACACATTACTGGGAGTATTATTACTGTGGGGTTCTGTTATACACTCAGACACATTGCTGGGAGTATTATTGCTGTGGGGCTCTGTTATACACCCAGACACATTACTGGGAGTATTATTGCTGTGGAGCTCTGTTATACACTCAGACACATTACTGGGAGTATTATTGCTGTGGGGCTCTGTTATACACCCAGACACATTACTGGGAGTATTATTGCTGGGGAGCTCTGTTATACACTCAGACACATTACTGGGAGTATTATTGCTGTGGAGCTCTGTTACACACTCAGACACATTACTGGGAGTATTATTGCTGTGGAGCTCTGTTATACACTCAAACATACCAACAATATGGAGCTCCTAGAAAATAGGGACACTTGGGACATATGTTCCACATGCACAGCATACCAAATAATAATTCATTTTGTTCCCTAAATCCACTATTTCCATCTCTTCCTTCTTCACAAAATGCAGTGTTTCCTTTTTTTTGTTCTAAAAATACTGCCAGTGCTATACGTGATGTCATGACTAAGAACTCTGGAAGTTGTAGATCGACTGTTGGCTTTCTTCAGTAGAACACTTGCTGTGATTGTATCCACTGCTTAGAAAGACATCACTTCCTGATCTGACGAGACCTCACTTCAAACGCCATAAAGCAAGTGCAGAAACCTCAAATTTGATTATCTTTTTTATTATTTTCAAGTGATTATTTTTGCATAATTTAAATGCAGTATCCATATAATTTCTTTATACCCAGAACACGTGAAATCCAACCTGGAATGTGCCTGCGGGAATTAACAGTTGCATTGACACAATTTTACTTCTTATACTGAGACGTGCATGAGTGGAGTGTGACTAGTTTATGTAAATGCCCAGTGTGAAGCTGATTTGTCTTCTATATTCCAATGTATCCAGAGGCGGCTCTCTAATTAGGCGGTTTTTGGCGGCCGCCTAAGTCCTCGCGCTGGCTGGGGTCTCGCGGCCGCCTAAACCGCCTGTTGGCAGAGTGTGTCAGGTCCTCGGTCAGTGACCGAGGACCTGACACCAGGAGGGGGCCCGGCGGCTTGCCCGGTATGCCGCCGGGTGCGAGGCCCCTCCTTGCTGCCAGGCCGGCCACCGCAGACACTGGTCTGCAGCTCCGCAGTGTGCAGAGCTGCAGACCATGTGACTCGCGAGAATTGGCCAATCAGAGCGTTGCCGCGGGTTACCACGGCAACGCTCTGAATCTCGCGAGATTACACGGTCTGCAGCTCTGTGGAGCTGCAGACCGGGAGCAGGGGCCACCGGACCACCAGGGAGCCCACTGGACCACCAGGGAAAGGTAGGCTCACCCCCACCACCCTTAGCTTCACCCCCCACCACCATCACCCCCACCAGCCTCAGCTTCACCCCCCCACCATCACCCCCCCCCACCATCACCATCACCCCCACCACCCTCAGCTTCAACCCCCACCACCATCACCCCCACCACCCTCAGCCTCACCCCCACCACCCCACCCTCAGCCTCACCACCACCATCACCCCCACCACCCTCAGCCTCACCCCCACCACCATCACCCCCACCACCCTCAGCTTCACCCCCCACCACCATCACCCCCACCACCCTCAGCCTCACCCCCACCACCCCACCCTCAGCCTCACCACCACCATCACCCCCACCACCCTCAGCCTCACCCCCACCACCCTCAGCTTCACCCCCCACCACCATCAACCCCACCACCCTCAGCCTCACCCCCACCCTCACCATCACCCCCCACCACCTCAGCTTCACCCCCCACCACCATCAACCCCACCACCCTCAGCCTCACCCCCACAACTATCACCCCCACCACCCTCAGGTACACCCACCACCACCATCAGCTTCACCCCCCCACCACCGTCACCATCACCCCCCACCAACCTCAGCCTCATTCCCCACCACCATCACCCACCATCACCACCCTCAGCCTCACCCCCCACCACCCTCAGCCTCACCCCACCACCATCACCCCACCCTCAGCCTCACCCCCACCACCATCTCCCCACCCTCAGCCTCACCCCCCACCACCCTCAGCCTCACCACCCACCACCATCACCCCCACCACCCTCAGCTTCACCCCTCCCCACCATCACCCCCACCACCCTCAGCCTCACCCCCACCACCATCACCCCCACCACCCTCAGGTACACCCACCACCACCATCAGCTTCACCCCCCCACCATCACCCCCCACCAACCTCAGCCTCATTCCCCACCACCATCACCCACCATCACCACCCTCAGCCTCACCCCCCACCACCCTCAGCCTCACCCCACAACCATCACCCCACCCTCAGCCTCACCCCCACCACCATCTCCCCACCCTTAGCCTCACCCCCACCACCCTCAGCCTCACCACCCACCACCATCACCCCCACCACCCTCACCATCACCCCTCCCCACCATCACCCCCACCACCCTCAGCCTCACCCCCACCACCCTCAGCTACACCCACCACCACCATCAGCTTCACCCCCCCACCACCGTCACCATCACCCCCCACCAACCTCAGCCTCATTCCCCACCACCATCACCCACCATCACCACCCTCAGCCTCACCCCCCACCACCCTCAGCCTCACCCCACAACCATCACCCCACCCTCAGCCTCACCCCCACCACCATCTCCCCACCCTCAGCCTCACCCCCACCACCCTCAGCCTCACCACCCACCACCATCACCCCCACCACCCTCACCATCACCCCTCCCCACCCTCACCATCACCCCTCCCCACCATCACCCCCACCACCCTCAGCTACACCCACCACCACCATCAGCTTCACCCCCCCCACCACCGTCACCATCACCCCCCACCAACCTCAGCCTCATTCCCCACCACCATCACCCACCATCACCACCCTCAGCCTCACCCCCCACCACCCTCAGCCTCACCCCACAACCATCACCCCACCCTCAGCCTCACCCCCACCACCATCTCCCCACCCTCAGCCTCACCCCCACCACCCTCAGCCTCACCACCCACCACCATCACCCCCACCACCCTCACCATCACCCCTCCCCACCCTCACCATCACCCCTCCCCACCATCACCCCCACCACCCTCAGCTACACCCACCACCACCATCAGCTTCACCCCCCCCACCACCGTCACCATCACACCCCACCAACCTCAGCCTCATTCCCCACCACCATCACCCACCATCACCACCCTCAGCCTCACCCCCCACCACCCTCAGCTTAACCCCCACCACCATCACCCCTCACCACCCTCACCATCACCCCTCCCCACCATCACCCCCACCACCCTCAGCCTCACCCCCACCACCCTCAGCTACACCCACCACCACCGTCACCCCCACCACCATCACCCCCCACCACCCTCAGCTTCACCCCCCACCACCCTCAGCTTCACCCCCCACCCCCCTCAGCATCACTCCCCCCACCACCTTCAGCATCACCCCCCTCAGCATCACCCCCCACCACCCTCAGCATCACCACCCTCAGCATCACCCCTCACCACCCTCAGCATTACCCCCCACCACCCTCAGCATCACCACCCTCAGCATAACCCTCCGTCACCACCCTCAGCTTCCCCCCACTCACCATCACCCCCTCCTTCTCACATCACCCCTTCTCACTCTCACATTACCCCCCCACTCTCACATTACCCCCCCACTCTCACATTACGTGCCCCACTCTCACATTACCCCCTCTCACTCTCACATTAACCCCCCTCACTCTCACATTACCCCCCTCTCACTCTCACATTACCCCCCTCTCACTCTCACATTACCCCCCTCTCACTCTCACATTACCCCCCTCTCACTCTCACATTAACCCCCCTCACTCTCACATTAACCCCCCTCACTCTCACATTAACCCCCCTCACTCTCACATTAACCCCCTCACTCTCACATTAACCCCCTCACTCTCACATTAACCCCCTCACTCTCACATTAACCCCCTCACTCTCACATTAACCGCCTCACTCTCACATTAACCGCCTCACTCTCACATTACCCCCTCTCACTCTCACATTACTATCACCCCCTGCTCCCTCTCACATCACCATCTCCCCACCCTCAGCCTCACCCCCACCACCCTCAGCCTCACCACCCACCACCATCACCCCCACCACCCTCACCATCACCCCTCCCCACCATCACCCCCACCACCCTCAGCTACACCCACCACCACCATCAGCTTCACCCCCCCACCACCGTCACCATCACCCCCCACCAACCTCAGCCTCATTCCCCACCACCATCACCCACCATCACCACCCTCAGCCTCACCCCCCACCACCCTCAGCCTCACCCCCCACCACCCTCAGCTTAACCCCCACCACCATCACAACCCACCACCATCACCCCCACCACCCTCACCATCACCCCTCCCCACCATCACCCCCACCACCCTCAGCCTCACCCCCACCACCCTCAGCTACACCCACCACCACCGTCACCATCACCCCCACCACCATCACCCCCCACCACCCTCAGCTTCACCCCCCACCACCCTCAGCTTCACCCCCCACCACCCTCAGCCTCACCCCACCCTCAGCTTCACCACCCCTCAGCATCACTCCCCCCACCACCTTCAGCATCACCCCCCACCACCCTCAGCATCACCACCCTCAGCATCACCCCTCACCACCCTCAGCATTACCCCCCACCACCCTCAGCATCACCACCCTCAGCATAACCCTCCGTCACCACCCTCAGCTTCCCCCCACTCACCATCACCCCCTCCTTCTCACATCACCCCTTCTCACTCTCACATTACCCCCTCTCACTCTCACATTACCCCCTCTCACTCTCACATTACCCCCCACTCTCACATTACCCCCCCACTCTCACATTATGCGCCCCACTCTCACATTATGCGCCCCACTCTCACATTATGCGCCCCACTCTCACATTACCCCCTCTCACTCTCACATTACCCCCTCTCACTCTCACATTACCCCCCTCTCACTCTCACATTACCCCCCTCTCACTCTCACATTACCCCCTCTCACTCTCACATTACCCCCTCTCACTCTCACATTAACCCCCCTCACTCTCACATTACCCCCCTCTCACTCTCACATTACCCCCCTCTCACTCTCACACTACCCCCTCTCACTCTCACATTAACCCCCCTCACTCTCACATTAACCCCCTCACTCTCACATTAACCGCCTCACTCTCACATTACCCCCTCTCACTCTCACATTACTATCACCC
This sequence comes from Pelobates fuscus, assembly GCF_036172605.1. Lineage (NCBI taxonomy): Eukaryota > Metazoa > Chordata > Amphibia > Anura > Pelobatidae > Pelobates > Pelobates fuscus. The sequence goes on from NC_086318.1 coordinate 439,934,820, forward strand.
CCTGCTCCCTCTCACATTACCATCAACCCCCCGCTCCCTTTCACCATCACCGTCCACTCCCTCTCACCATCACACCCCCCGCTCCCTCTCACCATCAGCTACCCCATACACATAGGGTCTCAGACAAAAACACAAACATGCTCACAGAGACATACATTCGCACACACAAGGATACTCTCTGTCAGACACTTTTTTGTTAGTGGGGCCTCATGTTTGCATTTCGCCTAAGGCCTCATAAAGTCTAGAGCCGCCTCTGAATGTATCGTCCTACCAGCCCTTTTCTGGTAATGTGGGTTCCTTGTGATCTTGTAAGCAGTAAACACGAACAATGACTGTATTATTATAGGACCACTGCTTATATCACTGCATCATTGGTATTTTATACTTAATTATTTTAGAATGTGTATTTAAGTATAATTTAGCTGCCAGTTATTTAACGTTTATTTAAGTAAAAGTTGGCTGATTTTGTTAAAAATAAAATATCATTTATGTTTTGATTTAATTTTTTGTGGACACCCGCTCTGTAAAGTTTGCTGCTCAATTATTTTCTCGTCTCTCGTTCCTCCTTGCAGGTGAAGAGTCCACCACTTAAAGTATGTAGAAAACATTTTTACAGCATCTTCTTTTCATTTCATAAAAGGAACATTTAGCTGGCCAGACAAGTCATGTCAGCGGACTCATGGAAATTAACGGCCGCGTTTGGCCTGTACCCATCTCCTTGAGTGTAAATACAAGTTTTCCTTCGGCAGAAGGTTGGCACCCGCCTTTACTCATCTTTCAATGGCGCCAGTCTCTTTTTTTTTTTTTCCAAGCTTGTCACTATGAATATGTAACGCTTTCATGCAGCATAGCGGGCACAGCTGTTAAATTAACAAAGCGAGGCCTCACCACTCTGTCCTCTTTGAGAGCCATATATCCTCATTCCAGCATATTAAATGAGTTAATGTGTCCGATTTAGATTTATTAAAGTGCCAGGCTTCTGAGTGACGTGCTCCGATAATCATTACATAGAGTGACAACATCTCAACCAATGGAGATAAATGCTCCCCTCACTTATCAGCCGATTATCTTGGGTTTCAGACACTCAGAGTTATTGTCATGCCCGTATAATAGACAACGTATTATGCTCGAGATCTGCCATCGCAGCCCGTTTCAGTGATGGCTGGCTTGTTTGACAGGGGCAGGGTTTACATGCAGATTAATCATCTTGAAAACTATTGCAAAGCCTCGGAGTGACTGTAGCAATCTTATTTTACATCTATCTGAGGTTCGTGGATCCTAAATACTAGCAGTCTTCAGCAAACATAAGACCACTGATGTTAAACTGCTTTAAAATGTGTTTTTTTAAAGTGATCCAGAAATGTATTTTCAAATGTCATTAGATGCTGAAATGAAAAATGTTAAAGTAGGAACATAATGGAGAATGTACTTGTAAAATGAAAAGACAAGATAAGAATTAAATCCCAGGAGTGGAATTTGATCTTTTTAAAGTGACCCCATCGGTTCTCTGAAAATTACATAATTCAATAAAACACTGAAAATCAGATGTGTTAACATATTTTTCATATGATGATCCAATTTCTTTCCTATTAAAGAGTTATTAGTTGACCTCACAATCCAGTTTAGTCCTGGCACAGCCTGCATTGCATCGTGGGAAGAGAAATAGAATCATTGCTTCTGTTTTTCTCCTCTCCGCGCTCTCTGTATGCTGACTGACAGGTGCCATGGGCGGAGTTTCAAACAATGATTGACAGGGAGCCAAGGTGGATGCACGCAGGTCCAGTATAGAGGTAAATGTAGCTGTGCGAATTTCTACATTCTATTTCATTTTTTTCAGATCTCACAAACACATAATGCTTCAATATGTAGGATTAGTAAAGAGAATATTAAAAATCCCGGGCAATACATGTGCTTTTTTAAATTGGACTGTGCCCTAGCCTAATACATACATTTTAATTCAATATAATTTCTTAGACTGTATACACATGTACACACATACATTGAAAGTGAGTATTAGGTGACATTACTGTTAGTAATTAGTGTTAGTATTGGCTATTACTTAGTGACAGCAGCTATAGTGAGTCCTTGTCTCATTCTACAGTTACACACTCATACCTTTCTAATAGAAGTCAACTGTAATGAGCTGTCAATGTGTCTGTAATTGTTACGACGTATCAACATGTCTGTAATTGTTCAGACGTATCAACATGTCTGTGATTGTTCAGACGTATCAACTTGTCTGTGATTGTTCAGACGTATCAACGTGTCTGTAATTGTTCAGACGTATCAATGTGTCTGTGATTGTTCAGACGTATCAACGTGTCTGATTGTTCAGACGTATCAACGTGTCTGATTGTTCAGACGTATCAACGTGTCTGTGATTGTTCAGACGTATAAATGTGTCTGTAATTGTTCAGACGTATAATTGTGTCTGTGATTGTTCAGACGTATCAACTTGTCTGTAATTGTTCAGACGTATCAACGTGTCTGTGATTGTTCAGACGTATCAACGTGTCTGTAATTGTTCAGACGTATCAACGTGTCTGTGATTGTTCAGACGTATCAACGTGTCTGTGATTGTTCAGACGTATCAACGTGTCTGTAATTGTCCAGACGTATCAATGTGTCTGTAATTGTTCAAACGTATCAATGTGTCTGTAATCGTCCAGATGTATCAATGTGTCTGTAATTGTCCAGATGTATCAATGTGTCTGTAATGTAACTGTTTGGATACTGTGTAATATTTATGACAGATTCCTTAAAGGACCACTCTAGGCACCCAGACCACTTCAGCTTAATTAAGTGGTCTGGGTGCCAGGTCCAGCTAGCTTTTACCCTTTTTTTTATAAACATAGCAGTTTCAGAGAAACTGCTATGTTTATTCTGAGGGTTAAGCCAGCCTCCAGAGCCTCTAGTGGCTGTCTCACTGACAGCCGCTAGAGGCGCTTGCGCGCTTCTCACTGTGAAAATCACAGTGAGAGCACGCAAGCGTCCATAGGAAAGCATTATGAATGCTTTCCTATGCGACTGGCTGAATGCGAGCGCGGCTCCTGCCGCGCATGCGCATTCAGCCGATGACGTCACAAGGAAGAAGAGGAGGAGGAGTAGAGCTCCCCGCCCGGCGCTGGAGAAAGAGGTAAGTTTAACCCCTTCCTTCTGTCAGGGTTTACTCCTCCAGCAGGTCGGCTTCCTCCATCCCTCGCGGCTCTCCTAGACACTCTCACGCCGGCCACGAGGGATCCGTCTCATTTTATGACGTCACGCACGCTGCCCGACGTCATGACGTCAGTCCGGACCGATCTGTCACTCAAGTGACTGGAAGCCACTCAGGACTCGTCGGAGGCGGGTATACTCACTGTAACCAGGGTATTTAAACCTGTTTCTCCCATTCACTCATTGCCCTGTCGTGGTTCTAGCCTGTCTAGTCACACAGTGCTCTGGTGATTTCAGTTATTCCTTTGGTTCCGACCCGGCTAGTTTGACTTACTCTGTTTCCCTCTGGTATCCTTGACCCGGCTTGTTCCTCGCTCACCTGTCCTCTCGTTCCCTCGACCTCGGCTTGTTTCTGACCATTCTCTTTACTCTCCGTACGTTAGTCCGGCCATTCTAAGGTCCGGTATACGTACCCTGTCCTGTTTGTACTTTGCGTGTTGGATCCCTGTCCCGATCCTGACACCTTCCCCTAGAGCCCGGCGGGAGTGGGTCCCTGAGGGTGGGGGCACCCTCAGGGCACTCTAGTGCCAGGAAAACGAGTATGTTTTCCTGGCACTAGAGTGGTCCTTTAAGGAGTTGCAATGAGTAGATAAAATTATTGTTTTTTTTTTATGTGACTGCGGTTGTTCTTCTTTCCTCTGTTGCTACATGACTACAATACATCCACAAGCCCAATTGAAAATGTAACATTTTGTATTGAGTTGGATTCTCTAATGTTTTACATGCTGTTTTCCCTATGTCAGCCAGCTGATTCTGAGAACCAAGCATGCGTGCGCAGCTTCCTGTGGGCAAGAAGGATGCAGGGCTTACATGGGGTCTGTGAACAAGCAATGCATGCGTGCGCAGCTTCCTGTGGGCAAGAAGGATGCAGGGCTTACATGGGGTCTGTGAACAAGCAATGCATGAGCACACGCAAGTTCACAGAATGCCTAGAGCACGCTCTTAGTGGAGCTAATGGGAGAGACAGCGAAGATCACGGGCTGTTTGATTGACAACCAGAGAGGCGTACCTTCATTGATTTATAAATGCTCTTATGTAACATAGAAATTAACACCTTTTATAAAGTACAATCCAGCCGGGATGTGAGGGGACTCGTCCTTTAATATCAGAATCAGAAAGGAGCAACCGGAAGCAACGTTTTTGGACATCAACTGAATCTACTCTATGAAAGTGGTCAATTCATTAAACAGTGGCCCGGTTCCAAAATGGAGATGAAATATCCAATATGGCTGTCAGCTGGCTTGATTACGGGTTTATTTACTAAACAGGATATTGTGATTAATGGAAAATAAATGTATATCTTCTATTAATTTCTACCAGTGTGTTTGTTGTTGTTACGTGTTGTATTTCTATTGACAGGACGGATCACATTTATTGATAACCCAGTGTCAGCATGAGGCTCACCAGTCAAGGCGGAAGGTGTCTGGAGGAAGCTGCTTAGACATTGCTGTCGGTATTCCCTCCATTTCTGCACGGTATCAGAGAGGGACACGGTGGAACTCTATGAAAGAAAGCAAAGCACATTCTGATTAATACAATATTTACTAAGTAACAGAAAGAAATGCACATAACAACGCTTCCCTGGCAGCAAACTCATCATACAGATTCACAAGGAATGCCCTTACTATTATAGTATTCCACCCGAGGAAACCGAAACTTTGTTCACCGTTCAAACATGTTTCAAAGGGAGCGTAACCTTGATATTGTTATTTTTATATTATTGGGGGTTTGTGTTATAGTACATTCTGATGGAGAGATAATCTGGAGCTTGGACCCTCTACTCTCTGAATATATGTACAGGGTATCAGGAAGGTGGGTGGGGACTCCGAGGCTAATATCAGCTGATATCAAAAGGCTCCTTTACATGTGAGTGTGTTACCATATTGCATATTCTGTTCAATATATCATATAGAAGATAATACACTATATATATATATATCATCTTTGGTGCTAACATTATACATTTGCTGTCGGAAAGGATGTACAGGAAAACAAGGGAAGGAGTAATTTGTAATAGACCATGTCACTATATGACATCAGAGCAATCCTTTTATGCTCTGCAAGTGGAACATATTGAAGCCCGTTTTATAAGCTTTACTGTTGAGAACTTTTAGTATATGTACAGCTCAGTCACTTTGAAAGTTGGGGAATTTTGGGTATAGATCGCATGATCACTAGGGAAGCACCTTTATATACAATGCAACACCAGCGCCAGGTCCTACATACAATAATTTAATGTTGTACTCAATCAAGTGGATTAAAATTATCCTTTATTCAAAAACAGAATAATATTTGGACATAATGTGCAGGGGGCACAAAAAAGGGAGATGCTAATGTGTTTTGTGCCATGTAAAGAACTCCCTCAGAGCACCTTTTTACACATATTTATTGTCTGGTCATTATTATAGTAGTCCATTGCTCCCATGTAATTCACTGATTGAGAGAATGTGAAATATCATTCTGTAATAATGTTTCATGCACAGTCTGGCATTGAAAGCATTAAGGCTATGTGTGGCTCGCCAATATATACATTGTAAAACCTACCCAATAAAAACATTGTACGCTGATCTAAGATAGCACGTTATTAAATGTAGGTGATACAATTCCATCTAAATTATTGTTTAATTTGCAATCAGATGCTAAGTAAAGTATGAAAGTAACTTCTATAGGAGGTTTCTGGTTTCTGTTTTTTTATGCAAGATTGACTAAAATCCAAATTCTACTTTGATCAATAATTTCACAATATTTTAGATCAGCAGCAGGAAAATACTACATCAATTTGCTGTTTATTTTCCTCTATATCCCGCACCTAGATACAGAGAGCCCTTAAGTGTAATCACACAATAAAAACATATCCATTCACGTATCAATAGGGTTTTGTCCTTGTGCAATGCGAGATATCTCAAAGAAAGAAAAAAACAATCTCAATAATAGTGCAATATTTTTTTTTTAGGTAACTAAAATGTAATAGTGTAGCGAAAGGAAACTCGTTAGAGCTTGTGTAGTGTAGTGAAAGGACACTCGTTAGAGCTTGTAAGAGCTCTGCTGTATTCAGTGTAGATTGTATAATCCCCATCTCAGGATATATAATCAGCAGTAGTGATGGTATCTCTCCAAGAAGCAAATGGTACGTGGAAACAAAAGTGGAGATGAAAACAATAACTGTGCAAAATAAAAAACAAATATCCTACTTACATGGTGCAGAGCATGGACCAAAACAATAATCTTAAAAGAATCCTAAATAGGCTGCACCATGTAAGTTGAATACCTACTTTTTTTCTTATTTTGAGATATCTGGTACTGCACAGGGGAAAACCCCTATTGATACATGTTATTATTATTATTATGTTATTATTTATATAGTGCCAACAAATTCCGCAGCGTTTTACAGTGGGTGGACAAACAAACATGTAGTCGTAGCCAGACAACTGGACGCACAGGAAAAGAGGGGTTGAGGGCCCTGCTCAATGAGCTTACATACTAGAGGGAGTGGGGTAAAGTGACACAAAAAGGTGAGGATAGTATTAGACTAATGACAGTTGCAAGAGAGGAATCAGTCGGGAGCTATTAACAGTTACATGATACGCTTTTATGAAGAAGTGGGTTTTTAATGATTTTTTTGAAGTAGTGGAGACTGGGTGTGCATCTAATGGAGGAGGGAAGCGAGTTCCACAGGGATGGTGCAACCCTGGAGAAGTCTTGAAGGTGAGGATCAGTGGTGGGAGTATGGACAGAAGATAGACGTAAGTCTTCAGCAGAGCGTAAGGGCCTATTTAAAAAAAATGTATTGTGTGATTACACTTAAGGGTTACCTGTTTCTAGGTGTGGTTTATCTATTGTTTGTTTTATCTTTATACTATCACAAGGTTGGGGAATCCTTGTAAGATCTACTGCAGCCATTTTTGTAGAATACAGAGAGCACCTAATTTTTGTGCCTTTTTTTTTTTTTAAATTATCCTCTATATTCACCTTTACTATAATATCCTTTGTATCTGAGTTGCTATAATAAATAATACATTTATCATTTTTTTTTAATTCTTTATTTTTGCAGAGCACATTTATCATGAACATTTGTCTGTGTTAAACATCATAGTTATACAAGGCTCTTAAACAACGTTAAGTGTGGTGGAAGACAGCGTGTCCGCATCATTTTTTGTGTGTTATTTACGTGGATTGGTCTCTCCGGGTTGTCGGGTTGAGGTGTCCTAATTGTGGGTATCTGTGTGATTGTGGTTTGGTCCGAGGGGCCCGGATGGGGATGCTGTTGTGCAGGCTGTGTTGTCGCGGGGTGAGTTGGGTTGTTCCGCACTGTTGTGAGAGTGCAGGTTTAGTCAGGCTTGCTCTGTGAGATCGGGGTGCCATGTTATGTGTTGTTTATCAGACGTCTGTCTGGTTTTAGTGTCTTGTGAACGGAGTTGTGGCCCCTCTCTCTGCTTGGTAGTGTACCCCTTACCTAGGGGCTGGCTGGGGGGAGGGGTTTTTAAAATCTCACTTGAAACATAGAAACATAGAATGTGACGGCAGATAAGAACCATTCGGCCCATCTACTCTGCCCAATTTTCTAAATACTTTCATTAGTCTCTCGCCTTATCTTATAGTTAGGATAGCCTTATGCCTATCCCATGCATGCTTAAACTCCTTTACTGTGTTAACCTCTACCACTTTAGCTGGAAGGCTATTCCATGCATCCACTACCCTCTCAGTAAAGTAATACTTCCTGGTATTATTTTTAAACCTTTGTCCCTCTAATTTAAGACTATGTCCTCTTGTTGTGGTAGTTTTTCTTCTTTTAAATATAGTCTCCTCCTTTACTGTGTTGATTCCCTTTATGTATTTAAATGTTTCTATCATATCCCCCCTGTCTCGTCTTTCCTCCAAGCTATACATGTTAAGATCCTTTAACCTTTCCTGGTAAGTTTTATCCTGCAATCCATGAACCAGTTTAGAAGCCCTTCTCTGAACTCTCTCTAAGGTATCAATATCCTTAGAGAGAGTTCTAAAGGTGGCATAAAGGTGTATGCTGTCAATCTGTCAGACTTGGTCTGCTGTGTGTGTCATATTTTATCTGTGTATATAAAATGACAAACTGGTAACTAGACATGAGTAAAATAAAACAACAATGTAGTCGCCATTCTTGGCTCTTTTCTCAGTTCTCAAGACCTGTGTGTCGGTACGAGTTCCGTTTGAGATCTAGCTAGTCAAGTCCCTTGCTAGTTTCAGCCTCTGGGCACAAAGGGTTCGATGTTTGTTGGATCCCAGCTGCTACTGGCTGCTTCTGTCGGTGCTTCAGTGCCTGGTTGTGTTAGTCCCAGAGCTGCTAGGAATGTCTGTGAGTCGGCTATTGAGTGGAGTGTGTGTGTTGCTCCGTTATGGGTCACCCCTATGGAGCCCGTCGTTCCCAATCTGTAGGGTATCCCTGCGGATCGGAGGCGGGCTGTTACTGTTCCCAGGGATCTGCGCCACTGCAGGGTCGTTTTGGAAAGATCTTGAAAAAAGTTCAGGTATGTGCCTTCGAACTGCAGGGGTGTCTTGCCTCGGATCGCCGCCATTATTTGGGCTTTGTCTGTGGTAGAGGAGCATTGAATTATGACATCTCTTGGCATGGTGGAAGAGGAATTGAGTGTGTTAGTTAGGCGGTATATGCTGGTTAATGCAATTTTCTTAGCCACCGCGGGTGACATGATGGACGCCAGCAGCCTCCTCATGTAATAGGGCAGTTCCTCTGCCTTTGTGTCTGCCGGTATGCCGCGTATCTTTATATTATTGCGGCGTTGTTGGTCTTCAAGGTTAGTCACTCTCTGGGACAGGTGGAACTGCTGGGTGTAAACTTGTTCTACTGAGCTGCTCAGGGAGGACATTGCGGCCTGAGTGGACTTGACTCCGTCTTCCGTCGCTTGTATGCGGACGGAGTTGGCTTGTATCTCCTTTCTGAGAAGCGCCCCGTCTGCCTCCATCATCTTGTGCAGGTCTGTGAGGAGCAGTTTGAGGTCCCCTTTGGTGGTCGGGGCCGAACAGTCGGTGAGTTGGAGGCTCGAGGTATGCTCAGGTGGTGAAGGGGGTGAGGTGTACCCGTTAGGGCTCGAGGGTGCGGGTGCCGGTGGTTCATCGGTCTCCACTGGCTGTGTTTTTGATGCTGCCGGTCGCTGAAGCATGACACTGATGTCCCTCTCGGGCTTTTGGGAGCGGCACCCCATTAATTATGTGTGTGGCTGTGGTGTCGTTAGTAAGTAGTCCGACTCGCTTGTGCCGTGTGCCTCCAGTAGGCCTTCGAAGAGCTTGTCCAGGCCTCGTGGTTGTGAGGCGTAGTAGGCCCCAGTTTTGCATTTCCGTTTTGTGTGCCTCTGTGTAAACGAAAAAGGCATCGATCGGTGCAGTCCGTCGCCCAGATAAAGGTGCTGCTGTTTGTTTCTGTGTTGGTCTGTGTGGTTTTTAGATTTTCGGTGAGATTTAGGGAGTAGATGAGGAGCAGTCTAAAATGGCGTCTGCTCGGCTCCGGCGTTAGCTCCGCCCCCCATTTATCATTTTTCATTACATAAATTAAATATTTTCTTTATCACTTCTACAGTTTAAATATCCTGTCATTTTGAGATAAAGATAAGAGAATTGGGGATCTTAGGAGAAATGAAAACAGACCTGGACTTCTAATTGTATGAGTGCCACACTTTCTATGTCATTGTTATTCAGTATTACATCCACTGGAGGGCTATTCCAGGTGTCTACTCCCCTTCTCATATTGTATTAAATCACTATATTCCACCTCCAGTTTGTTTATAACACTTAAAGACAAATACAGATACATCAGACATCTAGAATTAAATCTACCGATTTATTATACTGAATCAATTCCACATGAAAGAGGAGCTTGTTATATATAAAGGTTTAACTGCGACCAGTTTATTGATATATGAATCACAGTTTACTGTCTGTTTCATTACACAATATAATCATATCTCTTTTAAATAGAGATGTGACATTATGACACATTGCATCATTCACTGCCTTAAAATCTGCCTAAATGTTAACGAAACAGATTGTGTAATCTTGTGCTAAACATATGAACATGTGAAATACAGAAATATTTACTGCTAACATGATACAGATAATGAATGATCTTTATATGTCACATGAATTGTGATACTTTGCTGATAAATAAAAGACAAAAGAGGTTTCTAGCAATTACAATGTCCAAATGTAAAATGCAGCTATTACCCCCAAACTAGAGTCACTCTTGTCGTGTAGCCGAAAACAGTTCCAAACCGTTGACGACCATGTACTGCTGCCCGCGTTCAAGAGACAAAACGTCCACCATTTGTTTGCACACGTGCGTTCGGTTATATGAACAGCGGCCACAAAGAGGAAACACTTTCCTTAACAAGCAATCTGCAGTTAACAGCAAGGGGTGGTCTGTTGTTAAAAGGTGCGAACACAGGGACCACACAGATGGTGTTCGGTAAACGAATAGGGGGTTACGAACAGCTGAACAAAGGGAATAAAAAGTATATAACAGGCGTCCATTCAGCTACACACTTCTCCCAGTATTTCATCTCCTCTACTTTGCTGATAAATGTTTGTGTCTAAGTTAAATATGAGACGTATTAAAGGGATACAATTGGCACCAAAAGAACTTTGGCTTAATGAAGCTCAAATCTCTGCCATACAGAATTGAAATCACTTTGTTTATTCACACCTCCCTGCATGTGTCGTACACAGTAGAGATGTCCCGAACGGTTCGCTGGCGAATAGTTCCTGGCGAACATAGCTTGTTCGCGTTCGCCAGGGATGGTGAACATATGCGATGTTCGGTCCGCCCCCTATTCGTCATCATTGAGTAAACTTTGACCCTGTACCTCACAGTCAGCAGACACATTCCAGCCAATCAGCAGCAGACCCTCCCTCCCAGACCCTCCCACCTCCTGGACAGCATCCATCTTAGATTCATTCTGAAGCTGCATTCTTTTTTTTTTTTTAAGACAGAAGTGTGTTATATTTGAGCATGCTAGGCTGAACGTGCGTATATCATGGCTAGTTGCACTGAGGGTATGAGTTTATAGCAGTACATTGTTGTGAAAGATGGCTGTCATGTTTAGGGTGTAGCTTGCACGTTATCAACTGTGTATTTATATCAGCAGCTCCACCACTAGTTATAAATCAAGTGTGAGTCGCCCCATGAGATGAGACTAGTGAATAACATAATACATGAACGGTTAAGGTAAAGGCATGTAAGGAACTACGACAATAAACTCTTTAGGAGGTGAAATAATGACATGTTTAAACGCTTGCTACTTTACGATTAGTTAATGTGCAGAGAGCAGTTCATGTGATCAAAGGCATGGTGTGGAGGATCGGCTATAGTGGGACATGCTTGGCAGGCTGCTGTTTACTGCTTGTGCATCCGATCCCTTCTGAGCGCCAGGTGCGGACCCTGGGAGTCCCTGATACCTGGAACAACAAAGCCAAGTCTCTGGCTGAGTGCCGGGTTTGCGGCTTGAGGTGGTGGAAGCTTGTTTTGTCGGGTGGTCGGATCTGTCCCGGTGGTGCTTCAGGTCCGGTGCGGGATTGTGGTGGCTTAAGGTGGAGGCGAGTGCTTGACGTGGGGCAGGCTCTGCATTTCTGTTTGTGCCTCCGGTCCCGTCTTTGACGCCTTTTGCGTTGGTGGATTTTAATGGGGACTGCTTCGCTTAGCTGTGGTGGAGCTTGTTGGGGCTGTGGTGGAGCTTGTTGGGGCTTCCTGCTTGTTATTTGCTTCCAAAATTGATTAAAGAGTCTGTCCAGCTTAGACTCAATATCCTGCCATGCTTTGCTGGTACCAGGAGGACACGCGGCTGCCGCCATATTGGGAGAGTCGCAGATGAGTATGTCAGCCTGGGCGGCTGTGCTCTGTGCGTCCATTAGCTCCAGACAGCCTCTCAGGGGTGGACCGGGATAACCCGAGGGGGGGGGGGGTAATGGAGCTCCTGCCGGGAAGTAGCTGCTCCTGGGCATCCCAGGATCGGGAGATCGGCCGCCTCTCCCGACCGGTGAGCACCAGGCCACACTTGCCACGCGGAGGTAAGTAAGACTGTCGAGTTGCTGACCGCTATTAAGCATGTCCGGTCGGTCAGGTAGGAGCAACATTGCTGGGTCATCCCCTTCTGGGGTGAAATTCGCTTGTTGATAGCTGCTTAAAGTGAGATATTGAGGAAGCTCACACGAAATGCGTCTTTCCTCCATGACAGCTAGGCCCTTCTTAGTGAGAGGAGGGACAGTGTAGCTGCTGCTGATTTAATAGAGAAATCGATAGCTAGGCTAGTGTATTCAGTGTCCACAACAGTCCTGAAGGACTCATCTGATCTCTGCTGTAAGGACAGCACCCCAAAAAACCTTTTTAGGGCTAGAACATCAGTCTGCTTTTTTTTTTTCCTGTGTAATCTAATTGCAGTTGCCTGCCTGCCAGCGTGTGTGTCAGGCTCACAGTGTATACTGTGCCCACTTGCCCAGTGCCACCACTCATATCTGGTGTCACAATAGCTTGCATTTAAAAAAAAACAACTACTTTTTTGACTGTAATATAATAGCAGTCAGTTTCCTTCACACGTGTGCGTTTCAGGGCCTGCCAGGGCACAGTGTCGCACCAGTTCAACTCATATCTGGTGTAACAGTAGTGTACATTTAAAAAAAAATACAGGGGGCTTGCTGTCACCTTTCGGGGACCCTTGGTGTTGTACGTGGCTGGGTGGAGGAAGAGACCTTCAATGACATCAGTGAGGACAAGGAACGGGACATGGCTAGCTTGGTATGGGGAGTTTGCGGTTGTGCAAATGGACTGTTTGCGGTTGTTTGCGGTGCGTTAAAGTTTAAAAGTGCGGGGAGTTTGGTCTGTCACTGTGAAGCGGGCGTAACCCTTACACTACCTGATCTATACAACATCATACCTGATGTTTTAAAGCACGTTATTCTAAACAATTTAGGAATGTTGATTTATGCCCTTTATGGATTAAAACCAGACTCTGCATCAACTATGTAATTTTCCATGGGAGTTTTGCCATGGATCCCCCTCCGGCATGCCACAGTCCAGGTGTTAGTCCCCTTGAAACAACTTTTCCATCACTATTGTGGCCAGAAATAGTCCCTGTGGGTTTTAAAATTCGCCTGCCTATTAAAGTTTATGGCTGTTCGCCCGTTCGCGAACATTTGCGGAAGTTTGCGTTCGCCGTTCGTGAACGGAAAATTTTATGTTCGCGACATCTCTAGTACACAGCCTTCATAAACACTTCCTGTAAAAAGAGATTTAAAGTTTATACTTCCTTTATTGCACATTCTGTTTAATTTAAAATGTCCGATCTCCTCCTCTATTAATAGCATTCTGTTCAATTTACAGAGCAGGAGATAATAATCTCTAAAGTAAGTTAACATCTGATTGAAAAAGAAACATTTTTTTTATTCAGGTTGTGTGAGTCACAGCCAGGGAAGGCGTGCCTAGGGCTGCATAAACAGAAAGAAAAGTGAATTCACTTTCAAATGTCAGAGAATTGAGCAGTCAGACTGCAGGGCATGATCTATACACCAAAACTGTCTCATGAGGCTACAGGTGTGTTAATGCCTACAGTGTCCCTTTAATTATGGGTCAGCCATGAGAATCAAATGATGTCATTCAGTTAATATTCACACAGTCACTTGCCACTTGGGCATCTGATATCACTTTGCTTGTGTATATGGTAGACGAGATGCATATAATCAAATTATCTGTGTTTTGGGTCATTTTCTCCTTATTACAGAAATAACAACATATATTAGGGCTAGTATTTTTTTTTTTATTGTTGAATTGAGTATTTATTTTTTTCTGAGAATGTCTATGTGAGGAGATTGTGTAGGAGATATTTAACAATCCATTTTTTATAAGTGGACAAAAGAAGATAAAGAAAGTGTTTTATATTCCTCCTTCTTTCTACAGGAGCTTACTGTCCTTTCATTTATTAAATAATATCATCAGAGTTATTTACCAAATGAATAACTCATTGCTGTCCATTTGTATTTTTCCTTGGCCTGTGGAAGACATATACATGATTTTTATACCGGTCAAAACCAACATAGCTGAGCCTTGAGACTAGCATAGAACATCCTAGATCCTGGATCTATATAAGCCTACAACCTAGAACCCCATGGTATATATAAGCATTGACCTCTAGAACATATCCTGGAACCTACAAGATAGCATAGAGTATTTACCTAGTATTTATATTAGAAACTGTACCTTCATAACATAACCTAGAACTTGGGCTAATATAGTACAGCCTTGATTTTCAGAGTACAGCATGAAAAGCTATTCAGAAAACCCTATAGCTTCTAATACAAACTGGATGTCCACAGAAAGCCTAGAACCAGGATCTTCAAAGTACAACTTGGACCTCCATAAAAAAAGCCTAGAGCCAAGACCGTCACAATACAACCTGGACCTCAATAAATAAAAGCCTAGAGCCAGGACCTTCACAGTACAACTCTGACCTCCGTAGAAAAGCTTAGAGCCAAGACCTTTATAGTACAGTCTAAAAAGCTTCAGCATGGACATCTAAAGCAAAGCATAAAGACATAGCAGAGCCTGGATCTCCTTGAAAAAGCTTAAAGTTCGGATATTCATAGTATACTGGACTGCCAAAGCAGAAAATTTTAGTATGGCTTGGGCTTCCATTCCAGACCTTTGTAGCACAGCCTGATTCTCCATAGCAGAGACCCTCAAATGTTAGTTAAATCACCAGCTCAAACTATGATCTTACTGAGGGTTTGTTTAAAAAAAATCTTGATCGTGACTAAGTGTAATCATTTCAGCGTTGCACGTACAATTTCAATAGGTACACCAAGTAGTGTCTAAATCCAAAGCATTATATGCAGCATTCTACGTATGAAATGGAAATGTTCCTTCACAGACAAACGTCTTTCTGTACTTTTATTGTTTCTTTGTAAAATTCATTTTATATGTTGTAGTTTGGTGTGAAACTTCACAAAAAAATAAATTAGCCATATAAAGTATTACAGAAGCAGGATTTTTAATGACAATTTTTATTTCTTAGAAAAATTAGCTAACTGTGAAGTCGAACAGCTATTAATCCTGGATTTTGTCCAATTTGATCACACCATAATTAGTTTGTTTTATGCACGTATTCCCTTGTGACTTCTTCCTTCTGTCTCTATTAGAAGAAAGGCAAAAGTGACCATAAATTGTCATAATAGGGGGATGATGTGCACTGAGACATCAACATTCTATTATTTCAATTAATGAAATATGTAAGAAAAATTCACCATTACTAGGCAAAACGTCTTCTAATAAAATAGGAAAATCAGCCAATTATATTAGAAAAACATTATATATCAGGCAAAAGTACAAACTTTTACTACTTTTCTTAGAATATTTGTTTTACTCTTTGATTTTCAAAAGCTAGTCAAATATTAAATTCTTAAGTATAGCACATCTTAAAAGGCATATCAATTAAATTAACAAATATTAAATGAAGGCTGTCATTATTTATATAAAATAAAAGATTATATGCAATATTTTGGAATGTATACATTTGAGTAAACGCGTGCCCAGTGGGATTCTCGTTGTCTAGTTGAGGTAGACAAGTGTTCTCCAACCCAGTCCTCATGGACCACCAACAGTTCAGGATTTATGTATTTTCCTGTTTTATTCCATTGGAGATACTGACAAAACCTGGAATGTTGGTGGTCCATGTGGACTGGGTTGGAGAACACTGAGGTAGACAACTACCTCAACTAGATTGGGTTGGATGTACCACTTACGTCACAAATTCCATACAGCGATATAGAAGTAATGCTTGTTCCCAAATCCTGAAACTATGTACAGACTCCAGGCATCTCGAAAACAAGACCTAAAGCAGTTTTTGCTTCTGACTAAGTGGGAATTGAAGATGGCTGCTCCCAGAAAGAGAGAAATAGTGAGAAACAAATACGGGCTCCACAAGCGGGAGAGTTCTGAGAACACACAGCAGCCATTCTAGTGAGATTGATCTTGGGTCAGAAAATGACTGAGTCTAACCAAAATCACTTAGAATAGCAGCCCTGGTTGACTAGGGGAAGTTTTATTGAAGTAATTATATAATAAAAATATATACATCGTTAAAAAATAATGAAAGAATATATTAAATGCATAGACTATCAGATAATTAAACATTACATTTTAATGTCGGTATGTACATACCAGTGAAAATGTATGTAAAAGGATTTTCAAGGTAGTAAAGAACTTGTTTTACTGTCAGACTCATAAAATGCTCAACTACTTTTACCAGCCTCATAAAGGCAGATCACTTGTATTTATTGATGTAGTTAAGTGACTGCTTAGAGCTTTGTTAATGATACCAGCTTGCCGAGAGCGTTCGCGTCCCAGAAGGAACTGATAATAAGATCGACTTTATATTTTAATGTAAATTTTAGGGAGGATTAGGAAGAATTTTATTCCCTGATCAAACTGATGTGGGATTAATAAATATTTTGGCCAATCATTTTGTATAGGAGCTTTGTCTTGTATCTTGTTCTCTCATCCCACACAGATACATCGAGTGATGGTCACATATTTACTGTCCTCTCTTCCACATGTTGATAGAATCTCTAAACTTGATGCCTACAGTATACGCTACAGTGTTTGCTTCCTTTACATTGTAACCTGTTACCTGTTTTTCGAGTCTATTGTTTGTGGGGTATAGCGGTGAGAGAGACATGTAGAATGGATGGAAGAAAACAGGAAGCAAAAAGTTCTGGAATTGGAACAGCTTGACAAAGACCTTTTGGGGTTGAAACTTTGCTTTTGTGGTTCCTAATAAAGTACCTGTCTTGAACCAAGGAGTGCCTGGACCTATTACTTTATTTTCTGGAATTGGAACAGACACAACTATGGATAAATAGAAAGAGATAGAAAAGGGATTGAGGGCCCTGCTCAGTGAGCTTACATGTTAGAGGGAGTGGGGGTATAGTGACAGTAACAGAGGGATTGAGGGCCCTGCTCAGTGAGTTTGCATGTTAGAGGGAGTGGGGTATAGTGACACAGTAACAGAGGGATTGAGGGCCTGCTCAGTGAGTTTACATGTTAGAGGGAGTGGGGTGTAGTGACACAGTAACAGAGGGATTGAGGCTGTGCTCAGTGAGTTTACATGTTAGAGGGAGTGGGGTGTAGTGACACAGTAACAGAGGGATTGAGGGCCTGCTCAGTGAGTTTACATGTTAGAGGGAGTGGGGTATAATGACACAGTAACAGAGGGATTGAGGGCCCTGCTCAGTGAGTTTACATGTTCGAGGGAGTGGGGTATAGTGACAAAGTAACAGAGGGATTGAGGGCCTGCTCAGTGAGTTTACATGTTAGAGGGAGTGGGGTATAGTGACACAGTAACAGAGGGATTGAGGGCCCTGCTCAGTGAGCTTACATGTTAGAGGGAGCGGGGTATAGTGACACAGGAACAGAGGGATTGATGGCCTGCTCAGTGAGCTTACATGTTAGAGGGAGTGGGGTATAGTGACACAGTAACAGAGGGACTGAGGGCCATGCTCAGTGAGCTTACATGTTAGAGGGAGTGGGGTATAGTGACACAGTAACAGAGGGATTGAGGGCCCTGCTCAGTGAGTTTACATGTTCGAGGGAGTGGGGTATAGTGACACAGTAACAGAGGGATTGAGGGCCTGCTCAGTGAGTTTACATGTTAGAGGGAGTGGGGTATAGTGACACAGTAACAGAGGGATTGAGGGCCCTGCTCAGTGAGCTTACATGTTAGAGGGAGTGGGGGTATAGTGACAGTAACAGAGGGATTGAGGGCCTGCTCAGTGAGTTTACATGCTAGAGGGAGTGGGGTATAGTGACACAGTAACAGAGGGATTGAGGCCCTGCTCAGTGAGTTTACATGTTAGAGGGAGTGGGGTATAGTGACACAGTAACAGAGGGATTGAGGGCCCTGCTCAGTGAGCTTACATGTTAGAGGGAGTGGGGTATAGCGACAAGGTAACAGAGGGATTGAGGGCCCTGCTCAGTGAGCTTACATATTAGAGGGAGTGGGGTATAGTGACACAGTAACAGAGGGATTGAGGGCCTTGCTCAGTGAGTTTACATGCTAGAGGGAGTGGGGTATAGTGACACAGTAACAGAGGGATTGAGGGCCCTGCTCAGTGAGTTTACATGTTCGAGGGAGTGGGGTATAGTGACACAGTAACAGAGGTATTGAGGGCCTGCTCAGTGAGTTTACATGTTCGAGGGAGTGGGGTATAGTGACACAGTAACAGAGGGATTGAGGGCCTGCTCAGTGAGTTTACATGTTAGAGGGAGTGGGGTATAGCGACAAGGTAACAGAGGGATTGAGGGCCCTGCTCAGTGAGTTTACATGTTCGAGGGAGTGGGGTATAGTGACACAGTAACAGAGGGATTGAGGGCCTGCTCAGGGAGTTTACATGTTAGAGGGAGTGGGGTATAGTGACACAGTAACAGAGGGATTGAGGGCCCTGCTCAGTGAGCTTACATGTTAGAGGGAGTGGGGGTATAGTGACAGTAACAGAGGGATTGAGGGCCTGCTCAGTGAGTTTACATGCTAGAGGGAGTGGGGTATAGTGACACAGTAACAGAGGGATTAAGGGCCTGCTCAGTGAGTTTACATGTTAGAGGGAGTGGGGTATAGTGACACAGTAACAGAGGGATTGAGGGCCTGCTCAGTGAGTTTACATGTTAGAGGGAGTGGGGTATAGTGACACAGTAGCAGAGGGATTGAGGGCCATGCTCAGTGAGTTTACATGTTAGAGGGAGTGGGGTATAGTGACAGTAACAGAGGGATTGAGAGCCTGCTCAGTGAGTTTACATGTTAGAGGGAGTGGGGTATAGTGACACAGGAACATAGGGATTGAGAGCCTGCTCAGTGAGTATACATGTTAGAGGGAGTGGGGTATAGTGACACAGTAACAGAGGGATTGAGGGCCCTGCTCAGTGAGTTTACATGTTAGAGGGAGTGGGGTATAGTGACACAGGAACAGAGGGATTGAGAGCCTGCTCAGTGAGTTTACATGTTAGAGGGAGTGGGGTATAGTGACACAGTAACAGAGGGATTGAGGGCCCTGCTCAGTGAGTTTACATGTTAGAGGGAGTGGGGTTTAATAACAGTAACAGAGGGATTGAGGGCCCTGCTTAGTGGGTTTACATGCTAGAGGGAGTGGGGTATAGTGACACAGTAACAGAGAGATTAAGGTCCCTGTTCAATGAGCTTACATGTTAGAGGGAGTGGGGTATAGTGACACAGTAACAGAGAGATTAAGGTCCCTGTTCAATGAGCTTACATGTTAGAGGGAGTGGGGTATAGTGACACAGTAACAGGGCCCTGCTCAGTGAGTTTACATGTTAGAGGGAGTGGGGCATAGTGACACAGTAACAGAGGGATTGAGGGCCCTGCTCAGTGAGCTTACATGCTAGAGGGAGTGGGGTATAGTAACACAGTACCAGAGGGATTGAGGGCCCTGCTCAGTAAGCTTACATGCTAGAGGGCGTGGGGTATAGTGACACAAAGGGTATAAGTAGGGGTAATAAAATAGGTTCCTAATAAAATATTCACTGTGGACTTAGTAGGTTAATTTTGACAGTTGCAGAAGAGGAGTCATGGGGGGGGGGGGGGGGGAGGCGGGTGAAAATCCACTAACAGTTTAAATGATGTGCTTTCCTGAAGAAGTGTCAAAGATATTTTGAAGGAGTGGAGACCGGGTGAAAGTCTAACAGACTCCCCTTCTGTGGAAGGGAGTTCCACAGAAAAGGTGCAGCCCTGGAGAAGTCTATTAGGCGAGCATCAGATGTGGGAGTACGGACAGAATATAGAGTGTAGGTCTGTCAATCTCACATACACAACTCTCTCAAGGATCTTGGAGTTAAACGGCAGTAGAGATATAGGGCGGTAGTTGGATGGGGAGTTGGGGTAGCGGTTGGGCTTTTTCAGAATTGACGTTATAGTTGCATGCTTGAAGAGTGAAGGAAATGTTCCTGGAGGAAAGGGAGAGATTGAAACCTTTAGTGAGAGGAAGAGCAAGAGAGGGAGACAGGGTGCAAATGAGATATGAAGGAATAGGATTGAGGGAACAGGTGGTGGGGCGTGAGGACCGGAGCAGAGCGTAAATCTCTTCTATTGTAGTAGGTGCAAATGAGCATAGAACAGTGGAGTAAGTGGGGTTGGGTGATGCATTGGAAGGGGAGGGAGAGAGATTAGAACACACTCCCGCCCCCCCCCCCCCCCACCCCACCACCAAACTTGGCATATTGTGTCATGAAACATTCGCTAAAATCACTGCAAAAGAGAGCACTAGAAACACAAGTAATAAATATGCATGATTTCAGTGTTGATGGCATGTTCCTTTTCCCAGTGATGTCAGTGTTGATGGCATGTTCCTTTTCCCAGTGATGTCAGTGTTGATGGCATGTTCCTTTTCCCAGTGATGTCATTAGAATATAGTCTATCATCATTCAGAGCTAACATTATCCCCTCTCAGGTTTTAGTGAACGAAGTGCTATCAATGTCAGTTACACGAGAAAGTCCAGGCTACTATAACATACTTAAAGGTTAGATTGTAATATCATTGGGAACCAACTCAAATTGCCACTTATTTTCTATTTTCTCTCATTAAATAAACATTGTAATTGCCAAAACGATTTTATCTAAATTTAGTAGTTTTAGTGCAAGCAATCCCTACACTCCGACACATATAACCATTGACTTTTATTTTTTGACAAATGACACTGTTTATATTTTTCAGTCAGAACGCCTCTAGTGACTGTCAATCAGGCAATCAAGCAGCAGTCATTCAATCACTCAATCAGTCAATCAATCAGCCACAAGAGCCACTTCTTGCTGTGAGCGCTTCTTATCTGAATTATGGCTCCTCTATGAGATGCATCAATTACTCAGAATTATCGATTGTGATGATCTCACTGCGGGTGAAGCAGGCGCTTGATAAAAGACAAAAAAATCTTGGGGAAAAAATCTATAATTTCAGTTTGGATACCCTTGACTTAAAGGAACACTATAGGGTCAGGAACACAAACATGTATTCCTGATCCTATAGTGACAAAAACACCATCTGACCCACCTTGCCCCCCTAAATATAGCAAAATCTTACCTTTACTCCAGTCTGCTGCTGCTGGCTCTGCCCCTGATCTTACTGCTTGGCTGACATCAGCAGAAGTGGTGGTCTGAGCCAATCACAATGCTTCCCCACAGGATTAGCTGAGACTGTCAAGGAGGCAGATCAGGGGTGGAGCAAGCACAAGTCAAACACAGCCCTGGCCAATCAGCATCTCCTCATATAGCTACATTGAATCATACATCTCTATGAGGAATGCTCAGTGTTTGCATGCAGAGGGTGGAGACACTGAATGGCAGTCACACTGTGCAGCACTGCCCCAGGAAGCACCTCTAGCAGCCATCTGAGGAGTGGCCAGTGAAGCTATCACTAGGCTGTAATGTAAACACTGCATTTTCTCTGAAAAGCCTGAAGTGAATGATTCTACTCACCAGAACAAATGCAATAAGCTGTAGTTGTTCTGGTGACTATAGTGTCCATTTAAATTAAAACTTTACTTTGAATTCATCATCAGTTATCACTGTTGTGAATAACCTTCTCAGTGATAAGATTGAGCATTTACTGAATGTTTGCATAAAGTATGTACGTAGGTAGGATTATTCATCATTGTGAGAATTAGCAGGAATTCAAAGTGATTTACAAATTTAAGGTCAAAGTAACCAAAATTGAAACCTGGCTGACTAGGAGAATGTTTCCAGTTGGTCTACTTTGGCCTTAAATGAGAAATTTACTAAATTTATTTACTTCAAATTCTCACTTTAGTAAATAGTATAGCCACAGTCACCATAAAGACACAGATAGAGTGTAGCTGCACTATATCTCGGCATAGGATGGGTAGGACAGGAATACTAAAATAAAGGTGTAACCATACATAACGTTTAATCTGAGAAAATAGGCAGAACATGTTTTATAGCTAACTAATAATATATTTAATTACTCTACATTTAGCAGTGTTGTAAAGGCTGATCGCTCGTCTTTTTTGGTTGTAATTAAACGATTCCCTTACAGCTTTGATTATTAAAACCTGTACGTCCCAGCAGGGTGGGCTGGTAACAAGAGTTACTTTATAGATACAGGAGACATAGTATAACTTTAATTCCACACAAAAAAGAAACTCCAAAAACAGATGTTGGGTTTAAAATTAACTGTGCTCTACCCTACTTAATGTTGCTATAACATAGTTTTTA
This sequence comes from Pelobates fuscus, assembly GCF_036172605.1. Lineage (NCBI taxonomy): Eukaryota > Metazoa > Chordata > Amphibia > Anura > Pelobatidae > Pelobates > Pelobates fuscus. The sequence goes on from NC_086318.1 coordinate 439,957,295, forward strand.
CTAAATTGTCATTTGTTAGAATACCATAAACCCTTTATTTGCTAACCTCATCACTCCCAGTATAATATATAAATGTTTTATTTCATTTACTTTGCAAAATGAGATTTAGTCTGTTACCCTTACTTACCCTCATCTATACTATAGGAATAATTACCAGCCTATAGAGGAATTATTTTTTCAGCCTAGTGTCACTGGCCATTAATTTAATCTCTGAAAATTGTGCTGAAAATCACTGCTACCTCTCCTTCCAAACAGTAAAGGAAGTTTCAATGGGTTATACCATTCCTACAGTCAGGGAGGTGGGAGGAGTGAATGGTTTCTCCCATATCACTGTTGGTACTACATTAACATTCCAGACATTAATAAGAAAAATACGATTTAAGTGAATTTACTCTATGTGGGCATTATGTTCAAATTAAGTCATTATTTTTAAACGCTGTTGTAATTTTTAGTTAACTGTACTGCTAGTAATGTCTTTAGGGTCCGTACAAATAGTTTTAGTGTTGCTTTTATACTATCATTTCAGACCCTGTGTGAAATGCTTCAAGATTAAAGCCACTATATAGTTTCTAAGGCTTTTCAGTCACCAAGAAATTGTAAAGGATAAAGAATTAAATGAAAAATACAAACTGTATATTTACATAATTTAAACTTTTACGTTTGTCTGAGAAGCAGTATATATACAAAGTTGCTGTCTTTTAATATGATTATGTGTGAGCTATGCATCCCTTGTTTCAACTAAATGTTCTGCAAATGTTTTTTTCAAAAAAAAAAATCGGACAAACAAACAAAATAAAGTTTGACGTGTTCATTGGACGTGATGAAAGTAATTAATTAGCTTCATTACTGCCATAGAGAGATATTTATGTTTTAGATCTCATTGTACAAGAATGTGATTAATGTAAGATCTGTGCGTAAATAGGAGACTTAATAATGAGCATTCTTTAAAAATATTAAAATGACGGCATATTTTGTTTGAGTTTTATTCTGGTTTACTTTTTTTAAGCTTTTTTGTCTATTTGTCAGGGACTGTCAACGCTGAGAGAGTTAACTCCACTGCTCCCTGTTTTAATACATTATACTCAAATAATTAAAAAGAATAATCTTTGAAGATTTGCAGCGAGTTCTCACCAAACGAGAAATTAGTTTGAACCTCTTTGCCAATCTTAGATCTGAATAAACAGTGCTCATTCAATTAAAGAGACAAATGGAGCTTACCTGACTTTTTATAACACATTATGCAGATAACTCATTAAAAATCGTAAGAGTGGCTCAATAATTTTACTTTTCTGGAGCTCAGCAATGAGCGTATCCCATTAGATGTGTTTTATAGACATATAATGGTTATTGGAGAATTCCTATATAGTTCAATCAATAACTTTTACCCACAAAGTACCTAACATTAGTGGGAGCCTGAAGTGTCCCTTTAATAATATAAACCCACTCAGTATAACTAACTGTAACCTAACCTACACAGTGCATCTAACGTGTGTGGGAGCCTGGAGTGTCCCTTTAATAATATAAACCCACCCAGTATAACTAACTGTAACCTAACCTACACAGTGCACCTAACGTGTGTGGGAGCCTGGAGAGTCCCTTTAATAATATAAACCCACCCAGTATAACTAACTGTAACCTAACCTACACAGTGCACCTAACATGTGTGGAAGCCTGGAGTGTCTCTTTAATAATATAAACCCACCCAGTATAACTAACTGTAACCTAACCTACACAGTGCATCTAACGTGTGTGGGAGCCTGGAGTGTCCATTTAATAATATAAACCCACCCGGTATAACTAACTGTAACCTAACCTACACAGTGCATCTAACGTGTGTGGGAGCCTGGAGTGTCTCTTTAATAATATAAACCCACCCAGTATAACTAACTGTAACCTAACCTACACAGTGCATCTAACGTGTGTGGGAGCCTGGAGTGTCCCTTTAATAATATAAAGCCACCCAGTATAACTGTAACCTAACCTACACAGTGCATCTAATGTGTGTGGGAGTCTGGAGTGTCCCTTTAATAATGTAAACCCACCCAGTATAACTAACTGTAACCTAACCTACACAGTGCACCTAACGTGTGTGGGAGCCTGGAGTTTCCCTTTAATAATATAAACCCACCCAGTATAACTAACTGTAACCTAACCTACACAGTGCATCTAACGTGTGTGGGAGCCTGGAGTGTCCCTTTAATAATATAAACCCACCCAGTATAACTAACTGTAACCTAACCTACACAGTGCATCTAACGTGTGTGGGAGCCTGGAGTGTCCCTTTAATAATATAAACCCACCCAGTATAACTAACTGTAACCTAACCTACACAGTGCATCTAACGTGTGTGGGAGCCTGGAGTGTCCCTTTAATAATATAAACCCACCCAGTATAACTGTAACCTAACCTACACAGTGCATCTAACGTGTGTGGGAGCCTGGAGTGTCCCTTTAATAATATAAACCCACCCAGTATAACTAACTGTAACCTAACCTACACAGTGCACCTAACGTGTGTGGGAGCCTGGAGTGACCCTTTAATAATATAAACCCACCCAGTACACATTATTTAGGAGGGATAGGAAAAACAAGAAGGGTGGTGGGGTATGTTTGTATGTCAGCCATGAGTTCAAGTCAAATCTTAGGCATGTAGAGTGTGACGAGGAAAATGTGGAAGCTTTATGGGTAGATATCTGCTTGGGGCAAACAAAGGGAAATACGTTATTGGTTGCGATATGTTATAAACCACCAAATGTAAATATTAACGAGGAAGAACTGCTGTTAGAGCAAATTGGTGAAGCTGCAAATCGGGGGAACACATTAATTATTGGAGATTTTAATTACCCGGACATAAATTGGGATAGAGGGACTAGTACTTCAGCTAGGGGAATCCGTTTTTTGAATGTGTTAAATGACACCTTTATGTCACAACTGGTACAAGCACCAACTAGAAAGGACGCTTGTCTGGATCTCGTTATAACAAACAATGTTAATCTTTTAACCAACATTCAAGTAGGGGAGCATTTGGGAAATAGTGATCACAATATGGTAACTTTTGAAATAAACTCAAAAAAGCAAAAGCAAGTGGGGTATATTAAAACGTATAATTTTAAAAAAGCCAATTTCAATAAGATTAGGGCAGCTCTACAACATATCGACTGGCATAAACGCCTTAGTGATAAAAACACTGAGCATAAATGGAAACTATTCAAACAAATATTAGAAAGGTACATTTCACAGTATGTACCATTGGGTAATAAATATAAAAGAAACAAATTAAAACCAATGTGGCTTAGTAGAGAAGTAAAACAAGAGATTAAAAATAAGAAAAGGGCTTTTAAAGCATTTAAATCGGACCAATCAGATGCATCCTATATAAGATATAAGGAAGCCAATAATACTTGCAAAAAGGCAATTAAAGTGGCTAAACTAGAAAATGAGAAATTGATAGCCAAAGATTGAAAAACCAACCCCAAACATTTTTTCAAGTACATTAATTCTACAAAAACAAAAAATGAAAGTGTAGGTACACTGAAAACAGAGATGGGTCTGTTAGTCAATGAAGACCAGGACAAGGCAGAACTTTTCTTCGGTATATATTAATGAGGATCCTATGGCAAGAGATATGCATATGATTGCTGCAAAAACTTGCAGATAACTTGTGATTGGATAACTCGAGACAAGGTGCTACAGCTATTAAAGAAAATTAATGTTAATAAAGCTCCGGGGCCTGACGGTATCCACCCACGAGTACTTAAGGAGCTAAGTGGGGAAATAAGTGAACCTCTGTATTTAATTTTTCAAGATTCTTTTGTTTCAGGTATTGTACCGGAGGATTGGAGGAAGGCAGATGTTGTTCCTATATTTAAAAAGGGTTCAAAATCCTTGCCTGGAAATTATAGACCTGTGAGCTTAACTTCTGTGACTGGGAAATTATTTGAACGGCTATTAAGGGATAATATCCAGGAATTCATTGGGAAGAACTGTGTTATTAGCAATAATCAGCATGGTTTTATGAAACATAGGTCGTGTCAAACTAACCTAATTGCATTCTACGAAGAAGTAAGTAGAAATATAGATCAGCGTGTTGCAGTGGATGTGATCTACTTGGATTTTGCCAAGGCATTTGATACGGTCCCTCACAATAGGTTAGTCTTCAAACTAAAAGAAATTGGTCTAGATGAATAATCTTGTTCTTGGGTAGAACATTGGCTTAAGGATAGAGTACAGCGAGTTGTCATAAATGGTAAATTTTCAAGCTGGACAAAAGTGGTAAGTGGTGTCCCTCAGGGTTCTGTTTTGGGACCGCTTCTATTTAACATATTTATAAATGATCTTGAAATGGGCATTGAAAGCCATGTATCAGTGTTTGCAGATGACACAAAACTTTGTAAAGTAATAAAATGTGAGCAGGATATTGCCTTGCTGCAGAGGGATTTGGATAGATTGGGGGACTGGGTACTAAAATGGCAGATGGAATTTAACGTAGAAAAATGCAAAGTTATGCACTTCGGGGTTAAGAATCCACAAGCAATTTACACCCTAAATGGTAGTGAACTAGGGATAACCACACACGAGAACGATTTGGGAATTGTTATAGACAACAAATTAGGTAGCAATATGCAATGTCAATCTGCCGTTGCTAAGGCCAGTAAGGTTTTGTCATGTATAAATAGGGGCATAAATTCTCGAGATGAAAATATAATTTTGCCTCTTTATAAATCGCTGGTAAGACCACACCTTGAATATGCTGTGCAATTTTGGGCACCTGTTCTAAAGAAGGATATCATGGCACTAGAAAAAGTGCAGAGACGAGCTACAAAATTGATAAAAGGAATGGAGCCTTTTAGTTATGAAGAAAGGTTAAAAAATTTAAATCTCTTCAGTTTGGAAAAACGGCGCCTTAGAGGGGATATGATAACATTATACAAATATATTCGGGGCCAGTACAAACCATTATCTGGAAATCTATTTGTAAACAGGGCTATACATAGGACACGAGGTCACACATTTAGGCTTGAAGAAAGGAGATTTCATCTAAGGCAAAGAAAAGGTTTTTTTACAGTAAGAGCAATAAGGATATGGAATTCATTGCCGGAAGAGGTGGTTTTGTCAGAGTCTATACAGATGTTTAAATTGCAATTGGATAAATACTTGCAAAAACACAACATACAGGGATACAATTTCTAATTAGTGGGGTAATAGCTGCTTGATCCAAGGAGACATCTGACTGCTATTTTGGGGTCAATAAGGAATTTTTTTCCTAGTTTGTTGCAAAATTGGAAGCGCTTCAGACTGGGTTTTTTGCCTTCTTTTGGATCAACAGCAAACGCATATGTGAGGAAGGCTGAACTTGATGGATGCAAGTCTCTTTTCAGCTATATAACTATGTAACTATGTAACTGTAACCTAACCTACACAGTGCAACTAACGTGTGCGGGAGCCTGGTGTGTCCCTTTAATAATATAAACCCACCCAGTATAACTAACTGTAACCTAACCTACACAGTGCATGTAACGTGTGTGGGAGCCTGGAGTTTCCCTTTAATAATATAAACCCACCCAGTATAACTAACTGTAATCTAACCTACACAGTGCATCTAATGTGTGTGGGAGCCTGGAGTGTCCCTTTAATAATATAAACCCACCCAGTATAACTAACTGTAACCTAACCTACACAGTGCACCTAACGTGTGTGGGAGCCTGGAGTGTCCCTTTAATAATATAAACCCACCCAGTATAACTAACTGTAACCTAACCTACACAGTGCATGTAACGTGTGTGGGAGCCTGGAGTGTCCCTTTAATAATATAAACCCACTCAGTATAACTAACTGTAACCTAACCTACACAGTGCACCTAACGTGTGTGGGAGCCTGGAGTGTCCCTTTAATAATATAAACCCACCCAGTATAAGTAACTGTAACCTAACCTACACAGTGCATCTAACGTGTGTGGGAGCCTGGAGTGTCCCTTTATTAATATAAACCCACCCAGTATAAGTAACTGTAACCTAACCTACACAGTGCACCTAACGTGTGTGGGAGCCTGGAGTGTCCCTTTAATAATATAAACCCACCCAGTATAACTAACTGTAACCTAACCTACACGGTGCACCTAACGTGTGTGGGAGCCTGGAGTGTCCCTTTATTAATAAAAACCCACCCAGTATAACTAACTGTAACCTAACCTACACAGTGCATCTAACGTGTGTGTGGGAGCCTGGAGTGTCCCTTTAATAATATAAACCCACCCAGTATAACTAACTGTAACCTAACCTACACGGTGCACCTAACGTGTGTGGGAGCCTGGAGTGTCCCTTTAATAATATAAACCCACCCAGTATAACTAACTGTAACCTAACCTACACAGTGCATGTAACGTGTGTGGGAGCCTGGAGTGCCCCTTTACTAATATAAACCCACCCAGTATAACTGTAACCTAACCTACACAGTACATCTAACGTGTGTGGGAGCCTGGAGTGTCCCTTTAATAATATAAACCCACCCAGTATAACTGTAACCTAACCTACACAGTGCATCTAACGTGTGTGGGAGCCTGGAGTGTCCCTTTAATAATATAAACCTACCATGTATAACTAAATGTAACCTAACCTACACAGTGCATCTAACGTGTGTGGGAGCCTGGAGTGTCCCTTTAATAATATAAACCCACCCAGTATAGCTAACTGTAACCTAACCTACACGGTGCATCTAATGTTTGTGGGAGCCTGGAGTGTCCCTTTAATAATATAAACCCACCCAGTATAACTAACTGTAACCTAACCTACACGGTGCATCTAATGTTTGTGGGAGCCTGGAGTGTCCCTTTAATAATATAAACCCACCCAGTATAACTAACTGTAACCTAACCTACACCGTGCACGTAACGTGTGTGGGAGCCTGGAGTGTCCCTTTAATAATATAAACCCACCCAGTATAACTAACTGTAACCTAACCTACACAGTGCATCTAACGTGTGTGGGAGCCTGGAGTGTCCCTTTAATAATATAAACCCACCCAGTATAACTAACTGTAACCTAACCTACACGGTGCATCTAATGTTTGTGGGAGCCTGAAGTGTCCCTTTAATAATATAAACCCACTCAGTATAACTAACTGTAACCTAACCTACACAGTGCATCTAACGTGTGTGGGAGCCTGGAGTGTCCCTTTAATAATATAAACCCACCCAGTATAACTAACTGTAACCTAACCTACACAGTGCATCTAACGTGTGTGGGAGCCTGGAGTGTCCCTTTAATAATATAAACCCACCCAGTATAACTAACTGTAACCTAACCTACACGGTGCATCTAATGTTTGTGGGAGCCTGGAGTGTCCCTTTAATAATATAAACCCACTCAGTATAACTAACTGTAACCTAACCTACACAGTGCATCTAACGTGTGTGGGAGCCTGGAGTGTCCCTTTAATAATATAAACCCACCCAGTATAACTAACTGTAACCTAACCTACACAGTGCATCTAATGTGTGTGGGAGCCTGGAGTGTCCCTTTAATAATATAAACCCACCCAGTATAACTAACTGTAACCTAACCTACACAGTGCATCTAACGTGTGTGGGAGCCTGGAGTGTCCCTTTAATAATATAAACTCACCCAGTATAACTCACTGTAACCTAACCCACACAGTGCATCTAACGTGTGTGGGAGCCTGGAGTGTCCCTTTAATAATATAAACCCACCCAGTATAACTAACTGTAACCTAACCTACACAGTGCATCTAACGTGTGTGGGAGCCTGGAGTGTCCATTTAATAATATAAACCCACCCAGTATAACTAACTGTAACCTAACTTACACAGTGCATCTAACGTGTGTGGGAGCCTGGAGTGTCCCTTTAATAATATAAACCCACCCAGTATAACTAACTGTAACCTAACCTACACAGTGCATCTAACGTGTGTGGGAGCCTGGAGTGTCCCTTTAATAATATAAACACACCCAGTATAACTAACTGTAACCTAACCTACACAGTGCATCTAACGTGTGTGGGAGCCTGGAGTGTCCCTTTAATAATATAAACACACCCAGTATAACTAACTGTAACCTAACCTACACAGTGCATCTAACGTGTGTGGGAGCCTGGAGTGTCCCTTTAATAATATAAACCCACCCAGTATAACTAACTGTAACCTAACCTACGCAGTGCACCTAACGTGTGTGGGAGCCTGGAGTGTCCCTTTATTAATATAAACCCACCCAGTATAACTAACTGTAACCTAACCTACACAGTGCATCTAACGTGTGTGGGAGCCTGGAGCGTCCCTTTAATAATATAAACCCACCCAGTATAACTAACTGTAACCTAACCTACACAGTGCATCTAACGTGTGTGGGAGCCTGGAGTGTCTCTTTAATAATATAAACCCACCCAGTATAACTAACTGTAACCTAACCTACACAGTGCACCTAACGTGTGTGGGAGCCTGGAGTGTCCCTTTAATAATATAAACCCACCCAGTATAACTAACTGTAACCTAACCTACACGGTGCATCTAATGTGTGTGGGAGCCTGGAGTGTCCCTTTAATAATATAAACCCACCCAGTATAACTAACTGTAACCTAACCTACACAGTGCATCTAATGTGTGTGTGAGCCTGGAGTGTCCCTTTAATAATATAAACACACCCAGTATAACTAACTGTAACCTAACCTACACAGTGCATCTAACGTGTGTGGGAGCCTGGAGTGTCCCTTTAATAATATAAACCCACCCAGTATAACTAACTGTAACCTAACCTACACAGTGCACCTAATGTGTGTGGGAGCCTAGAGTGTCCCTTTAATAATATAAACCCACTCAGTATAACTAACTGTAACCTAACCTACACAGTGCATCTAACGTGTGTGGGAGCCTGGAGTGTCCCTTTAATAATATAAACCCACCCAGTATAACTGTAACCTAACCTACACAGTGCACCTAACGTGTGTGTGAGCCTGGAGTGTCCCTTTAATAATATAAACCCACCCAGTATAACTAACTGTAACCTAACCTACACAGTGCATCTAACGTGTGTGGGAGCCTGGAGTGTCCCTTTAATAATATAAACCCACCCAGTATAACTGTAACCTAACCTACACGGTGCATCTAATGTGTGTGGGAGCTTGGAGTGTCCCTTTAATAATATAAACCCACCCAGTATAACTAACTGTAACCTAACCTACACAGTGCATCTAATGTGTGTGTGAGCCTGGAGTGTCCCTTTAATAATATAAACACACCCAGTATAACTAACTGTAACCTAACCTACACAGTGCACCTAACGTGTGTGGAAGCCTGGAGTGTCCCTTTAATAATATAAACCCACCCAGTATAACTAACTGTAACCTAACCTACACAGTGCATCTAACGTGTGTGGGAGCCTGGAGCGTCCCTTTAATAATATAAACCCACCCAGTATAACTAACTGTAACCTAACCTACACAGTGCATCTAACGTGTGTGGGAGCCTGGAGTGTCTCTTTAATAATATAAACCCACCCAGTATAACTAACTGTAACCTAACCTACACAGTGCACCTAACGTGTGTGGGAGCCTGGAGTGTCCCTTTAATAATATAAACCCACCCAGTATAACTAACTGTAACCTAACCTACACGGTGCATCTAATGTGTGTGGGAGCCTGGAGTGTCCCTTTAATAATATAAACCCACCCAGTATAACTAACTGTAACCTAACCTACACAGTGCATCTAATGTGTGTGTGAGCCTGGAGTGTCCCTTTAATAATATAAACACACCCAGTATAACTAACTGTAACCTAACCTACACAGTGCATCTAACGTGTGTGGGAGCCTGGAGTGTCCCTTTAATAATATAAACCCACCCAGTATAACTAACTGTAACCTAACCTACACAGTGCACCTAATGTGTGTGGGAGCCTAGAGTGTCCCTTTAATAATATAAACCCACTCAGTATAACTAACTGTAACCTAACCTACACAGTGCATCTAACGTGTGTGGGAGCCTGGAGTGTCCCTTTAATAATATAAACCCACCCAGTATAACTGTAACCTAACCTACACAGTGCACCTAACGTGTGTGTGAGCCTGGAGTGTCCCTTTAATAATATAAACCCACCCAGTATAACTAACTGTAACCTAACCTACACAGTGCATCTAACGTGTGTGGGAGCCTGGAGTGTCCCTTTAATAATATAAACCCACCCAGTATAACTGTAACCTAACCTACACGGTGCATCTAATGTGTGTGGGAGCCTGGAGTGTCCCTTTAATAATATAAACCCACCCAGTATAACTAACTGTAACCTAACCTACACAGTGCATCTAATGTGTGTGTGAGCCTGGAGTGTCCCTTTAATAATATAAACACACCCAGTATAACTAACTGTAACCTAACCTACACAGTGCACCTAACGTGTGTGGAAGCCTGGAGTGTCCCTTTAATAATATAAACCCACCCAGTATAACTAACTGTAACCTAACCTACACAGTGCATCTAACGTGTGTGGGAGCCTGGACTGTCCCTTTAATAATATAAACCCACCCAGTGTAACTAACTGTAACCTAACCTACACAGTGCACCTAATGTGTGTGGGAGCCTAGAGTGTCCCTTTAATAATATAAACCCACTCAGTATAACTAACTGTAACCTAACCTACACAGTGCATCTAACGTGTGTGGGAGCCTGGAGTGTCCCTTTAATAATATAAACCCACCCAGTATAACTAACTGTAACCTAACTTACACAGTGCATCTAACGTGTGTGGGAGCCTGGAGTGTCCCTTTAATAATATAAACCCACCCAGTATAACTAACTGTAACCTAACCTACACAGTGCACCTAACGTGTGTGGGAGCCTGGAGTGTCCCTTTAATAATATAAACCCACCCAGTATAACTAACTGTAACCTAACCTACACGGTGCATCTAATGTGTGTGGGAGCCTGGAGTGTCCCTTTAATAATATAAACCCACCCAGTATAACTAACTGTAACCTAACCTACACAGTGCATCTAATGTGTGTGTGAGCCTGGAGTGTCCCTTTAATAATATAAACACACCCAGTATAACTAACTGTAACCTAACCTACACAGTGCATCTAACGTGTGTGGGAGCCTGGAGTGTCCCTTTAATAATATAAACCCACCCAGTATAACTAACTGTAACCTAACCTACACAGTGCACCTAATGTGTGTGGGAGCCTAGAGTGTCCCTTTAATAATATAAACCTACCATGTATAACTAAATGTAACCTAACCTACACAGTGCATCTAACGTGTGTGGGAGCCTGGAGTGTCCCTTTAATAATATAAACCCACCCAGTATAGCTAACTGTAACCTAACCTACACGGTGCATCTAATGTTTGTGGGAGCCTGGAGTGTCCCTTTAATAATATAAACCCACCCAGTATAACTAACTGTAACCTAACCTACACGGTGCATCTAATGTTTGTGGGAGCCTGGAGTGTCCCTTTAATAATATAAACCCACCCAGTATAACTAACTGTAACCTAACCTACACCGTGCACGTAACGTGTGTGGGAGCCTGGAGTGTCCCTTTAATAATATAAACCCACCCAGTATAACTAACTGTAACCTAACCTACACAGTGCATCTAACGTGTGTGGGAGCCTGGAGTGTCCCTTTAATAATATAAACCCACCCAGTATAACTAACTGTAACCTAACCTACACGGTGCATCTAATGTTTGTGGGAGCCTGAAGTGTCCCTTTAATAATATAAACCCACTCAGTATAACTAACTGTAACCTAACCTACACAGTGCATCTAACGTGTGTGGGAGCCTGGAGTGTCCCTTTAATAATATAAACCCACCCAGTATAACTAACTGTAACCTAACCTACACAGTGCATCTAACGTGTGTGGGAGCCTGGAGTGTCCCTTTAATAATATAAACCCACCCAGTATAACTAACTGTAACCTAACCTACACGGTGCATCTAATGTTTGTGGGAGCCTGGAGTGTCCCTTTAATAATATAAACCCACTCAGTATAACTAACTGTAACCTAACCTACACAGTGCATCTAACGTGTGTGGGAGCCTGGAGTGTCCCTTTAATAATATAAACCCACCCAGTATAACTAACTGTAACCTAACCTACACAGTGCATCTAATGTGTGTGGGAGCCTGGAGTGTCCCTTTAATAATATAAACCCACCCAGTATAACTAACTGTAACCTAACCTACACAGTGCATCTAACGTGTGTGGGAGCCTGGAGTGTCCCTTTAATAATATAAACTCACCCAGTATAACTCACTGTAACCTAACCCACACAGTGCATCTAACGTGTGTGGGAGCCTGGAGTGTCCCTTTAATAATATAAACCCACCCAGTATAACTAACTGTAACCTAACCTACACAGTGCATCTAACGTGTGTGGGAGCCTGGAGTGTCCATTTAATAATATAAACCCACCCAGTATAACTAACTGTAACCTAACTTACACAGTGCATCTAACGTGTGTGGGAGCCTGGAGTGTCCCTTTAATAATATAAACCCACCCAGTATAACTAACTGTAACCTAACCTACACAGTGCATCTAACGTGTGTGGGAGCCTGGAGTGTCCCTTTAATAATATAAACACACCCAGTATAACTAACTGTAACCTAACCTACACAGTGCATCTAACGTGTGTGGGAGCCTGGAGTGTCCCTTTAATAATATAAACACACCCAGTATAACTAACTGTAACCTAACCTACACAGTGCATCTAACGTGTGTGGGAGCCTGGAGTGTCCCTTTAATAATATAAACCCACCCAGTATAACTAACTGTAACCTAACCTACGCAGTGCACCTAACGTGTGTGGGAGCCTGGAGTGTCCCTTTATTAATATAAACCCACCCAGTATAACTAACTGTAACCTAACCTACACAGTGCATCTAACGTGTGTGGGAGCCTGGAGCGTCCCTTTAATAATATAAACCCACCCAGTATAACTAACTGTAACCTAACCTACACAGTGCATCTAACGTGTGTGGGAGCCTGGAGTGTCTCTTTAATAATATAAACCCACCCAGTATAACTAACTGTAACCTAACCTACACAGTGCACCTAACGTGTGTGGGAGCCTGGAGTGTCCCTTTAATAATATAAACCCACCCAGTATAACTAACTGTAACCTAACCTACACGGTGCATCTAATGTGTGTGGGAGCCTGGAGTGTCCCTTTAATAATATAAACCCACCCAGTATAACTAACTGTAACCTAACCTACACAGTGCATCTAATGTGTGTGTGAGCCTGGAGTGTCCCTTTAATAATATAAACACACCCAGTATAACTAACTGTAACCTAACCTACACAGTGCATCTAACGTGTGTGGGAGCCTGGAGTGTCCCTTTAATAATATAAACCCACCCAGTATAACTAACTGTAACCTAACCTACACAGTGCACCTAATGTGTGTGGGAGCCTAGAGTGTCCCTTTAATAATATAAACCCACTCAGTATAACTAACTGTAACCTAACCTACACAGTGCATCTAACGTGTGTGGGAGCCTGGAGTGTCCCTTTAATAATATAAACCCACCCAGTATAACTGTAACCTAACCTACACAGTGCACCTAACGTGTGTGTGAGCCTGGAGTGTCCCTTTAATAATATAAACCCACCCAGTATAACTAACTGTAACCTAACCTACACAGTGCATCTAACGTGTGTGGGAGCCTGGAGTGTCCCTTTAATAATATAAACCCACCCAGTATAACTGTAACCTAACCTACACGGTGCATCTAATGTGTGTGGGAGCTTGGAGTGTCCCTTTAATAATATAAACCCACCCAGTATAACTAACTGTAACCTAACCTACACAGTGCATCTAATGTGTGTGTGAGCCTGGAGTGTCCCTTTAATAATATAAACACACCCAGTATAACTAACTGTAACCTAACCTACACAGTGCACCTAACGTGTGTGGAAGCCTGGAGTGTCCCTTTAATAATATAAACCCACCCAGTATAACTAACTGTAACCTAACCTACACAGTGCATCTAACGTGTGTGGGAGCCTGGAGCGTCCCTTTAATAATATAAACCCACCCAGTATAACTAACTGTAACCTAACCTACACAGTGCATCTAACGTGTGTGGGAGCCTGGAGTGTCTCTTTAATAATATAAACCCACCCAGTATAACTAACTGTAACCTAACCTACACAGTGCACCTAACGTGTGTGGGAGCCTGGAGTGTCCCTTTAATAATATAAACCCACCCAGTATAACTAACTGTAACCTAACCTACACGGTGCATCTAATGTGTGTGGGAGCCTGGAGTGTCCCTTTAATAATATAAACCCACCCAGTATAACTAACTGTAACCTAACCTACACAGTGCATCTAATGTGTGTGTGAGCCTGGAGTGTCCCTTTAATAATATAAACACACCCAGTATAACTAACTGTAACCTAACCTACACAGTGCATCTAACGTGTGTGGGAGCCTGGAGTGTCCCTTTAATAATATAAACCCACCCAGTATAACTAACTGTAACCTAACCTACACAGTGCACCTAATGTGTGTGGGAGCCTAGAGTGTCCCTTTAATAATATAAACCCACTCAGTATAACTAACTGTAACCTAACCTACACAGTGCATCTAACGTGTGTGGGAGCCTGGAGTGTCCCTTTAATAATATAAACCCACCCAGTATAACTGTAACCTAACCTACACAGTGCACCTAACGTGTGTGTGAGCCTGGAGTGTCCCTTTAATAATATAAACCCACCCAGTATAACTAACTGTAACCTAACCTACACAGTGCATCTAACGTGTGTGGGAGCCTGGAGTGTCCCTTTAATAATATAAACCCACCCAGTATAACTGTAACCTAACCTACACGGTGCATCTAATGTGTGTGGGAGCCTGGAGTGTCCCTTTAATAATATAAACCCACCCAGTATAACTAACTGTAACCTAACCTACACAGTGCATCTAATGTGTGTGTGAGCCTGGAGTGTCCCTTTAATAATATAAACACACCCAGTATAACTAACTGTAACCTAACCTACACAGTGCACCTAACGTGTGTGGAAGCCTGGAGTGTCCCTTTAATAATATAAACCCACCCAGTATAACTAACTGTAACCTAACCTACACAGTGCATCTAACGTGTGTGGGAGCCTGGACTGTCCCTTTAATAATATAAACCCACCCAGTGTAACTAACTGTAACCTAACCTACACAGTGCACCTAATGTGTGTGGGAGCCTAGAGTGTCCCTTTAATAATATAAACCCACTCAGTATAACTAACTGTAACCTAACCTACACAGTGCATCTAACGTGTGTGGGAGCCTGGAGTGTCCCTTTAATAATATAAACCCACCCAGTATAACTAACTGTAACCTAACTTACACAGTGCATCTAACGTGTGTGGGAGCCTGGAGTGTCCCTTTAATAATATAAACCCACCCAGTATAACTAACTGTAACCTAACCTACACAGTGCACCTAACGTGTGTGGGAGCCTGGAGTGTCCCTTTAATAATATAAACCCACCCAGTATAACTAACTGTAACCTAACCTACACGGTGCATCTAATGTGTGTGGGAGCCTGGAGTGTCCCTTTAATAATATAAACCCACCCAGTATAACTAACTGTAACCTAACCTACACAGTGCATCTAATGTGTGTGTGAGCCTGGAGTGTCCCTTTAATAATATAAACACACCCAGTATAACTAACTGTAACCTAACCTACACAGTGCATCTAACGTGTGTGGGAGCCTGGAGTGTCCCTTTAATAATATAAACCCACCCAGTATAACTAACTGTAACCTAACCTACACAGTGCACCTAATGTGTGTGGGAGCCTAGAGTGTCCCTTTAATAATATAAACCCACTCAGTATAACTAACTGTAACCTAACCTACACAGTGCATCTAACGTGTGTGGGAGCCTGGAGTGTCCCTTTAATAATATAAACCCACCCAGTATAACTGTAACCTAACCTACACAGTGCACCTAACGTGTGTGTGAGCCTGGAGTGTCCCTTTAATAATATAAACCCACCCAGTATAACTAACTGTAACCTAACCTACACAGTGCATCTAACGTGTGTGGGAGCCTGGAGTGTCCCTTTAATAATATAAACCCACCCAGTATAACTGTAACCTAACCTACACGGTGCATCTAATGTGTGTGGGAGCCTGGAGTGTCCCTTTAATAATATAAACCCACCCAGTATAACTAACTGTAACCTAACCTACACAGTGCATCTAATGTGTGTGTGAGCCTGGAGTGTCCCTTTAATAATATAAACACACCCAGTATAACTAACTGTAACCTAACCTACACAGTGCACCTAACGTGTGTGGAAGCCTGGAGTGTCCCTTTAATAATATAAACCCACCCAGTATAACTAACTGTAACCTAACCTACACAGTGCATCTAACGTGTGTGGGAGCCTGGACTGTCCCTTTAATAATATAAACCCACCCAGTGTAACTAACTGTAACCTAACCTACACAGTGCACCTAATGTGTGTGGGAGCCTAGAGTGTCCCTTTAATAATATAAACCCACTCAGTATAACTAACTGTAACCTAACCTACACAGTGCATCTAACGTGTGTGGGAGCCTGGAGTGTCCCTTTAATAATATAAACCCACCCAATATAACTAACTGTAACCTAACTTACACAGTGCATCTAACGTGTGTGGGAGCCTGGAGTGTCCCTTTAATAATATAAACCCACCCAGTATAACTAACTGTAACCTAACCTACACAGTGCACCTAACGTGTGTGGGAGCCTGGAGTGTCCCTTTAATAATATAAACCCACCCAGTATAACTAACTGTAACCTAACCTACACAGTGCATCTAACGTGTGTGGGAGCCTGGAGTGTCCCTTTATTAATATAAACCCACCCAGTATAACTAACTGTAACCTAACCTACACAGTGCATCCAACGTGCGTGGGAGCCTGGAGTGTCCCTTTAAAAATATAAACCCACCCAGTATAACTAACTGTAACCTAACCTACACAGTGCATCTAACGTGTGTGGGAGCCTGGAGTGTCCCTTTAATAATATAAACCCACTCAGTATAACTAACTGTAACCTAACCTACACAGTGCATCTAACGTGTGTGGGAGCCTGGAGTGTCCCTTTAATAATATAAACCCACCCAGTATAACTAACTGTAACCTAACCTACACAGTGCATCTAACGTGTGTGGGAGCCTGGAGTGTCCCTTTAATAATATAAACCCACCCAGTATAACTAACTGTAACCTAACCTACACAGTGCATCTAACGTGTGTGGGAGCCTGGAGTGTCCCTTTAATAATATAAACACACCCAGTATAACTAACTGTAACCTAACCTACACAGTGCATCTAACGTGTGTGGGAGCCTGGAGTGTCCCTTTAATAATATAAACCCACCCAGTATAACTAACTGTAACCTAACCTACGCAGTGCACCTAACGTGTGTGGGAGCCTGGAGTGTCCCTTTATTAATATAAACCCACCCAGTATAACTAACTGTAACCTAACCTACACAGTGCATCTAACGTGTGTGGGAGCCTGGAGCGTCCCTTTAATAATATAAACCCACCCAGTATAACTAACTGTAACCTAACCTACACAGTGCATCTAACGTGTGTGGGAGCCTGGAGTGTCTCTTTAATAATATAAACCCACCCAGTATAACTAACTGTAACCTAACCTACACAGTGCACCTAACGTGTGTGGGAGCCTGGAGTGTCCCTTTAATAATATAAACCCACCCAGTATAACTAACTGTAACCTAACCTACACGGTGCATCTAATGTGTGTGGGAGCCTGGAGTGTCCCTTTAATAATATAAACCCACCCAGTATAACTAACTGTAACCTAACCTACACAGTGCATCTAATGTGTGTGTGAGCCTGGAGTGTCCCTTTAATAATATAAACACACCCAGTATAACTAACTGTAACCTAACCTACACAGTGCATCTAACGTGTGTGGGAGCCTGGAGTGTCCCTTTAATAATATAAACCCACCCAGTATAACTAACTGTAACCTAACCTACACAGTGCACCTAATGTGTGTGGGAGCCTAGAGTGTCCCTTTAATAATATAAACCCACTCAGTATAACTAACTGTAACCTAACCTACACAGTGCATCTAACGTGTGTGGGAGCCTGGAGTGTCCCTTTAATAATATAAACCCACCCAGTATAACTGTAACCTAACCTACACAGTGCACCTAACGTGTGTGTGAGCCTGGAGTGTCCCTTTAATAATATAAACCCACCCAGTATAACTAACTGTAACCTAACCTACACAGTGCATCTAACGTGTGTGGGAGCCTGGAGTGTCCCTTTAATAATATAAACCCACCCAGTATAACTGTAACCTAACCTACACGGTGCATCTAATGTGTGTGGGAGCCTGGAGTGTCCCTTTAATAATATAAACCCACCCAGTATAACTAACTGTAACCTAACCTACACAGTGCATCTAATGTGTGTGTGAGCCTGGAGTGTCCCTTTAATAATATAAACACACCCAGTATAACTAACTGTAACCTAACCTACACAGTGCACCTAACGTGTGTGGGAGCCTGGAGTGTCCCTTTAATAATATAAACCCACCCAGTATAACTAACTGTAACCTAACCTACACAGTGCATCTAACGTGTGTGGGAGCCTGGACTGTCCCTTTAATAATATAAACCCACCCAGTGTAACTAACTGTAACCTAACCTACACAGTGCACCTAATGTGTGTGGGAGCCTAGAGTGTCCCTTTAATAATATAAACCCACTCAGTATAACTAACTGTAACCTAACCTACACAGTGCATCTAACGTGTGTGGGAGCCTGGACTGTCCCTTTAATAATATAAACCCACCCAGTGTAACTAACTGTAACCTAACCTACACAGTGCACCTAATGTGTGTGGGAGCCTAGAGTGTCCCTTTAATAATATAAACCCACTCAGTATAACTAACTGTAACCTAACCTACACAGTGCATCTAACGTGTGTGGGAGCCTGGAGTGTCCCTTTAATAATATAAACCCACCCAATATAACTAACTGTAACCTAACTTACACAGTGCATCTAACGTGTGTGGGAGCCTGGAGTGTCCCTTTAATAATATAAACCCACCCAGTATAACTAACTGTAACCTAACCTACACAGTGCACCTAACGTGTGTGGGAGCCTGGAGTGTCCCTTTAATAATATAAACCCACCCAGTATAACTAACTGTAACCTAACCTACACAGTGCATCTAACGTGTGTGGGAGCCTGGAGTGTCCCTTTATTAATATAAACCCACCCAGTATAACTAACTGTAACCTAACCTACACAGTGCATCCAACGTGCGTGGGAGCCTGGAGTGTCCCTTTAAAAATATAAACCCACCCAGTATAACTAACTGTAACCTAACCTACACAGTGCATCTAACGTGTGTGGGAGCCTGGAGTGTCCCTTTAATAATATAAACCCACTCAGTATAACTAACTGTAACCTAACCTACACAGTGCATCTAACGTGTGTGGGAGCCTGGAGTGTCCCTTTAATAATATAAACCCACCCAGTATAACTAACTGTAACCTAACCTACACAGTGCATCTAACGTGTGTGGGAGCCTGGAGTGTCCCTTTAATAATATAAACCCACCCAGTATAACTAACTGTAACCTAACCTACACAGTGCATCTAACGTGTGTGGGAGCCTGGAGTGTCCCTTTATTTATATAAACCCACCCAGTATAACTAACTGTAACCTAACCTACACAGTGCATCCAACGTGCGTGGGAGCCTGGAGTGTCCCTTTAAAAATATAAACCCACCCAGTATAACTAACTGTAACCTAACCTACACAGTGCATCTAACGTGTGTGGGAGCCTGGAGTGTCCCTTTAATAATATAAACCCACTCAGTATAACTAACTGTAACCTAACCTACACAGTGCATCTAACGTGTGTGGGAGCCTGGAGTGTCCCTTTAATAATATAAACCCACCCAGTATAACTAACTGTAACCTAACCTACACAGTGCATCTAACGTGTGTGGGAGCCTGGAGTGTCCCTTTAATAATATAAACCCACCCAGTATAACTAACTGTAACCTAACCTACACAGTGCATCTAACGTGTGTGGGAGCCTGGAGTGTCCCTTTAATAATATAAACACACCCAGTATAACTAACTGTAACCTAACCTACACAGTGCATCTAACGTGTGTGGGAGCCTGGAGTGTCCCTTTAATAATATAAACCCACCCAGTATAACTAACTGTAACCTAACCTACGCAGTGCACCTAACGTGTGTGGGAGCCTGGAGTGTCCCTTTATTAATATAAACCCACCCAGTATAACTAACTGTAACCTAACCTACACAGTGCATCTAACGTGTGTGGGAGCCTGGAGCGTCCCTTTAATAATATAAACCCACCCAGTATAACTAACTGTAACCTAACCTACACAGTGCATCTAACGTGTGTGGGAGCCTGGAGTGTCTCTTTAATAATATAAACCCACCCAGTATAACTAACTGTAACCTAACCTACACAGTGCACCTAACGTGTGTGGGAGCCTGGAGTGTCCCTTTAATAATATAAACCCACCCAGTATAACTAACTGTAACCTAACCTACACGGTGCATCTAATGTGTGTGGGAGCCTGGAGTGTCCCTTTAATAATATAAACCCACCCAGTATAACTAACTGTAACCTAACCTACACAGTGCATCTAATGTGTGTGTGAGCCTGGAGTGTCCCTTTAATAATATAAACACACCCAGTATAACTAACTGTAACCTAACCTACACAGTGCATCTAACGTGTGTGGGAGCCTGGAGTGTCCCTTTAATAATATAAACCCACCCAGTATAACTAACTGTAACCTAACCTACACAGTGCACCTAATGTGTGTGGGAGCCTAGAGTGTCCCTTTAATAATATAAACCCACTCAGTATAACTAACTGTAACCTAACCTACACAGTGCATCTAACGTGTGTGGGAGCCTGGAGTGTCCCTTTAATAATATAAACCCACCCAGTATAACTGTAACCTAACCTACACAGTGCACCTAACGTGTGTGTGAGCCTGGAGTGTCCCTTTAATAATATAAACCCACCCAGTATAACTAACTGTAACCTAACCTACACAGTGCATCTAACGTGTGTGGGAGCCTGGAGTGTCCCTTTAATAATATAAACCCACCCAGTATAACTGTAACCTAACCTACACGGTGCATCTAATGTGTGTGGGAGCCTGGAGTGTCCCTTTAATAATATAAACCCACCCAGTATAACTAACTGTAACCTAACCTACACAGTGCATCTAATGTGTGTGTGAGCCTGGAGTGTCCCTTTAATAATATAAACACACCCAGTATAACTAACTGTAACCTAACCTACACAGTGCACCTAACGTGTGTGGGAGCCTGGAGTGTCCCTTTAATAATATAAACCCACCCAGTATAACTAACTGTAACCTAACCTACACAGTGCATCTAACGTGTGTGGGAGCCTGGACTGTCCCTTTAATAATATAAACCCACCCAGTGTAACTAACTGTAACCTAACCTACACAGTGCACCTAATGTGTGTGGGAGCCTAGAGTGTCCCTTTAATAATATAAACCCACTCAGTATAACTAACTGTAACCTAACCTACACAGTGCATCTAACGTGTGTGGGAGCCTGGAGTGTCCCTTTAATAATATAAACCCACCCAGTATAACTAACTGTAACCTAACTTACACAGTGCATCTAACGTGTGTGGGAGCCTGGAGTGTCCCTTTAATAATATAAACCCACCCAGTATAACTAACTGTAACCTAACCTACACAGTGCACCTAACGTGTGTGGGAGCCTGGAGTGTCCCTTTAATAATATAAACCCACCCAGTATAACTAACTGTAACCTAACCTACACAGTGCATCTAACGTGTGTGGGAGCCTGGAGTGTCCCTTTATTAATATAAACCCACCCAGTATAACTAACTGTAACCTAACCTACACAGTGCATCCAACGTGCGTGGGAGCCTGGACTGTCCCTTTAAAAATATAAACCCACCCAGTTTAACTAACTGTAACCTAACCTACACAGTGCATCTAACGTGTGTGGGAGCCTGGAGTGTCCCTTTAATAATATAAACCCACTCAGTATAACTAACTGTAACCTAACCTACACAGTGCATCTAACGTGTGTGGGAGCCTGGAGTGTCCCTTTAATAATATAAACCCACCCAGTATAACTAACTGCAACCTAACCTACACAGTGCATCTAACGTGTGTGGGAGCCTGGAGTGTCCCTTTAATAATATAAACCCACCCAGTATAACTAACTGTAACCTAACCTACACAGTGCATCTAACGTGTGTGGGAGCCTGGAGTGTCCCTTTAATAATATAAACCCACTCAGTATAACTAACTGTAACCTAACCTACACAGTGCATCTAACGTGTGTGGGAGCCTGGAGTGTCCCTTTATTAATATAAACCCACCCAGTATAACTAACTGTAACCTAACCTACACAGTGCATCTAACGTGTGTGGGAGCCTTGAGTGTCTCTTTAATAATATAAACCCACCCAGTATAACTAACTGTAACCTAACTTACACAGTGCACCTAACGTGTGTGGGAGCCTGGAGTGTCCCTTTAATAATATAAACCCACCCAGTATAACTAACTGTAACCTAACCTACACAGTGCACCTAACGTGTGTGGGAGCCTGGAGTGTCCCTTTAATAATATAAACCCACCCAGTATAACTAACTGTAACCTAACCTACACAGTGCATCTAACGTGTGTGGGAGCCTGGAGTGTCCCTTTAATAATATAAACCCACCCAGTATAACTAACTGTAACCTAACCTACACAGTGCATCTAACGTGTGTGGGAGCCTGGAGTGTCCCTTTAATAATATAAACCCACCCAGTATAACTAACTGTAACCTAACCTACACAGTGCATCTAATGTGTGTGTGAGCCTGGAGTGTCCCTTTAATAATATAAACACACCCAGTATAACTAACTGTAACCTAACCTACACAGTGCATCTAACGTGTGTGGGAGCCTGGAGTGTCCCTTTAATAATATAAACCCACCCAGTATAACTAACTGTAACCTAACCTACACAGTGCACCTAATGTGTGTGGGAGCCTAGAGTGTCCCTTTAATAATATAAACCCACTCAGTATAACTAACTGTAACCTAACCTACACAGTGCATCTAACGTGTGTGGGAGCCTGGAGTGTCCCTTTAATAATATAAACCCACCCAGTATAACTGTAACCTAACCTACACAGTGCACCTAACGTGTGTGTGAGCCTGGAGTGTCCCTTTAATAATATAAACCCACCCAGTATAACTAACTGTAACCTAACCTACACAGTGCATCTAACGTGTGTGGGAGCCTGGAGTGTCCCTTTAATAATATAAACCCACCCAGTATAACTGTAACCTAACCTACACGGTGCATCTAATGTGTGTGGGAGCCTGGAATGTCCCTTTAATAATATAAACCCACCCAGTATAACTAACTGTAACCTAACCTACACAGTGCATCTAATGTGTGTGTGAGCCTGGAGTGTCCCTTTAATAATATAAACACACCCAGTATAACTAACTGTAACCTAACCTACACAGTGCACCTAACGTGTGTGGGAGCCTGGAGTGTCCCTTTAATAATATAAACCCACCCAGTATAACTAACTGTAACCTAACCTACACAGTGCATCTAATGTGTGTGTGAGCCTGGAGTGTCCCTTTAATAATATAAACACACCCAGTATAACTAACTGTAACCTAACCTACACAGTGCACCTAACGTGTGTGGGAGCCTGGAGTGTCCCTTTAATAATATAAACCCACCCAGTATAACTAACTGTAATCTAACCTACACAGTGCATCTAACGTGTGTGGGAGCCTGGACTGTCCCTTTAATAATATAAACCCACCCAGTGTAACTAACTGTAACCTAACCTACACAGTGCACCTAATGTGTGTGGGAGCCTAGAGTGTCCCTTTAATAATATAAACCCACTCAGTATAACTAACTGTAACCTAACCTACACAGTGCATCTAACGTGTGTGGGAGCCTGGAGTGTCCCTTTAATAATATAAACCCACCCAGTATAACTAACTGTAACCTAACTTACACAGTGCATCTAACGTGTGTGGGAGCCTGGAGTGTCCCTTTAATAATATAAACCCACCCAGTATAACTAACTGTAACCTAACCTACACAGTGCACCTAACGTGTGTGGGAGCCTGGAGTGTCCCTTTAATAATATAAACCCACCCAGTATAACTAACTGTAACCTAACCTACACAGTGCATCTAACGTGTGTGGGAGCCTGGAGTGTCCCTTTATTAATATAAACCCACCCAGTATAACTAACTGTAACCTAACCTACACAGTGCATCCAACGTGCGTGGGAGCCTGGAGTGTCCCTTTAATAATATAAACCCACCCAGTATAACTAACTGTAACCTAACCTACACAGTGCATCTAACGTGTGTGGGAGCCTGGAGTGTCCCTTTAATAATATAAACCCACTCAGTATAACTAACTGTAACCTAACCTACACAGTGCATCTAACGTGTGTGGGAGCCTGGAGTGTCCCTTTAATAATATAAACCCACCCAGTATAACTAACTGTAACCTAACCTACACAGTGCATCTAACGTGTGTGGGAGCCTGGAGTGTCCCTTTATTAATATAAACCCACCCAGTATAACTAACTGTAACCTAACCTACACAGTGCATCCAACGTGCGTGGGAGCCTGGAGTGTCCCTTTAATAATATAAACCCACCCAGTATAACTAACTGTAACCTAACCTACACCGTGCATCTAACGTGTGTGGGAGCCTGGAGTGTCCCTTTAATAATATAAACCCACCCAGTATAACTAACTGTAACCTAACCTACACAGTGCATCTAACGTGTGTGGGAGCCTGGAGTGTCCCTTTAATAATATAAACCCACCCAGTATAACTAACTGTAACCTAACCTACACAGTGCATCTAACGTGTGTGGGAGCCTGGAGTGTCCCTTTAATAATATAAACCCACCCAGTATAACTAACTGTAACCTAACCTACACAGTGCATCTAACGTGTGTGGGAGCCTGGAGTGTCCCTTTAATAATATAAACCCACCCAGTATAACTAACTGTAACCTAACCTACACAGTGCATCTAACGTGTGTGGGAGCCTGGAGTGTCCCTTTAATAATATAAACCCACCCAGTATAACTAACTGTAACCTAACCTACACAGTGCATCTAACATGTGTGGGAGCCTGGAGTGTCCCTTTATTAATATAAACCCACCCAGTATAACTAACTGTAACCTAACCTACACAGTGCATCTAACGTGTGTGGGAGCCTGGAGTGTCCCTTTAATAATATAAACCCACCCAGTATAACTAACTGTAACCTAACCTACACAGTGCATCTAACGTGTGTGGGAGCCTTGAGTGACCCTTTAATAATATAAACCCACCCAGTATAACTAACTGTAACCTAACCCACACAGCGCACCTAACGTGTGTGGGAGCCTGGAGTGCCCATTTAATAATATAAACCCACCCAGTATAACTAACTGTAACCTAACCTACACAGTGCACCTAACGTGTGTGGGAGCCTGGAGTGTCCATTTAATAATATAAACCCACCCAGTATAACTAACTGTAACCTAACCTACACAGTGCACCTAACGTGTGGGAGCCTGGAGTGTCCCTTTAATAATATAAACCCACCCAGTATAACTAACTGTAACCTAACCTACACAGTGCACCTAACGTGTGTGGGAGCCTGCAGTGTCCCTTTAATAATATAAACCCACCCAGTATAACTAACTGTAACCTAACCTACACAGTGCACCTAACGTGTGTGGGAGCCTGGAGTGTCCCTTTAATAATATAAACCCACCCAGTATAACTAACTGTAACCTAACCTACACAGTGCATCTAACGTGTGTGGGAGCCTGGAGTGTCCCTTTAATGATATAAACCCACCCAGTATAACTAACTGTAACCTAACCCACACAGTGCATCTAACGTGTGTGGGAGCCTGGAGTGTCCCTTTAATAATATAAACCCACCCAGTATAACTAACTGTAACCTAACCTACACAGTGCATCTAACGTGTGTGGGAGCCTGGAGTGTCCCTTTAATAATATAAACCCACCCAGTATAACTAACTGTAACCTAACCTACACAGTGCACCTAACGTGTGTGGGAGCCTGGAGTGTCCCTTTAATAATATAAACACACCCAGTATAACTAACTGTAACCTAACCTACACAGTGCATGTAACGTGTGTGGGAGCCTGGAGTGTCCATTTAATAATATAAACCCACCCAGTATAACTAACTGTAACCTAACCTACACAGTGCATCTAACGTGTGTGGGAGCCTGGAGTGTCCCTTTAATAATATAAACCCACCCAGTATAACTAACTGTAACCTAACCTACACAGTGCATCTAACGTGTGTGGGAGCCTGGAGTGTCCCTTTAATAATATAAACCCACTCAGTATAACTAACTGTAACCTAACCTACACAGTGCATCTAACATGTGTGGGAGCCTGGAGTGTCCCTTTAATAATATAAACCCACTCAGTATAACTAACTGTAACCTAACCTACACAGTGCATCTAACATGTGTGGGAGCCTGGAGTGTCCCTTTAATAATATAAACCCACCCAGTATAACTAACTGTAACCTAACCTACACAGTGCATCTAGCGTGTGTGGGAGCCTGGAGTGTCCCTTTAATAATATAAACCCACCCAGTATAACTAACTGTAACCTAACCTACACAGTGCATCTAACGTGTGTGGGAGCCTGGAGTGTCCCTTTAATAATATAAACCCACTCAGTATAACTAACTATAACCTAACCTACACAGTGCATCTAACGTGTGTGGGAGCCTGGAGTGTCCCTTTAATAATATAAACCCACTCAGTATAACTAACTATAACCTAACCTACACAGTGCATCTAAC
Source organism: Pelobates fuscus (assembly GCF_036172605.1). NCBI lineage: Eukaryota > Metazoa > Chordata > Amphibia > Anura > Pelobatidae > Pelobates > Pelobates fuscus. The sequence continues at coordinate 439,984,240 of NC_086318.1, forward strand.
GTGTGTGGGAGCCTGGAGTGTCCCTTTATTAATATAAACCCACCCAGTATAACTGTAACCTAACCTACACAGGGCACCTAACGTGTGTGGGAGCCTGGAGTGTCCCTTTATTAATATAAACCCACCCAGTATAACTAACTGTAACCTAACCTACACAGTGCATCTAACGTGTGTGGGAGCCTGGAGTGTCCCTTTATTAATATAAACCCACCCAGTATAACTAACTGTAACCTAACCTACACAGTGCACCTAACGTGTGTGGGAGCCTGGAGTGTCCCTTTAATAATATAAACCCACCCAGTATAACTAACTGTAACCTAACCTACACAGTGCATCTAACGTGTGTGGGAGCCTGGAGTGTCCCTTTAATAATATAAACCCACTCAGTATAACTAACTATAACCTAACCTACACAGTGCATCTAACGTGTGTGGGAGCCTGGAGTGTCCCTTTAATAATATAAACCCACTCAGTATAACTAACTATAACCTAACCTACACAGTGCATCTAACGTGTGTGGGAGCCTGGAGTGTCCCTTTAATAATATAAACCCACCCAGTATAACTAACTGTAACCTAACCTACACAGTGCATCTAACGTGTGTGGGAGCCTGGAGTGTCCCTTTATTAATATAAACCCACCCAGTATAACTGTAACCTAACCTACACAGGGCACCTAACGTGTGTGGGAGCCTGGAGTGTCCCTTTATTAATATAAACCCACCCAGTATAACTAACTGTAACCTAACCTACACAGTGCATCTAACGTGTGTGGGAGCCTGGAGTGTCCCTTTAATAATATAAACCCACCCAGTATAACTAACTGTAACCTAACCTACACAGTGCACCTAACGTGTGTGGGAGCCTGGAGTGTCCCTTTAATAATATAAACCCACTCAGTATAACTAACTGTAACCTAACCTACACAGTGCATCAAACGTGTGTGGGAGCCTGGAGTGTCCCTTTAATAATATAAACCCACCCAGTATAACTAACTGTAACCTAACCTACACAGTGCACCTAACATGTGTGGGAGCCTGGAGTGTCCCTTTAATAATATAAACCCACCCAGTATAACTAACTGTAACCTAACCTACACAGTGCACCTAACGTGTGTGGGAGCCTGGAGTGTCCCTTTAATAATATAAACCCACCCAGTATAACTAACTGTAACCTAACCTACACAGTGCACCTAACGTGTGTGGGAGCCTGGAGTGTCCTTTTAATAATATAAACCCACCCAGTATAACTAACTGTAACCTAACCTACACAGTGCACCTAACGTGTGTGGGAGCCTGGAGTGACCCTTTAATAATATAAACCCACCCAGTATAACTAACTGTAAACTAACCTACACAGTGCATCTAACGTGTGTGGGAGCCTGGAGTGTCCCTTTAATAATATAAACCCACTCAGTATAACTAACTGTAACCTAACCTACACAGTGCACCTAATGTGTGTGGGAGCCTGGAGTGTCCCTTTAATAATATAAACCCACCCAGTATAACTAACTGTAACCTAACCTACACAGTGCATCTAATGTGTGTGGGAGCCTGGAGTGTCCCTTTAATAATATAAACCCACCCAGTATAACTAACTGTAACCTAACATACACAGTGCATCTAACGTGTGTGGGAGCCTGGAGTGTCCCTTTAATAATATAAACCCACTCAGTATAACTAACTGTAACCTAACCTACACAGTGCACCTAATGTGTGTGGGAGCCTGGAGTGTCCCTTTAATAATATAAACCCACCCAGTATAACTAACTGTAACCTAACCTACACAGTGCATCTAATGTGTGTGGGAGCCTGGAGTGTCCCTTTAATAATATAAACCCACCCAGTATAACTAACTGTAACCTAACCTACACAGTGCATCTAACGTGTGTGGGAGCCTGGAGTGTCCCTTTAATAATATAAACCCACTCAGTATAACTAACTATAACCGAACCTACACAGTGCATCTAATGTGTGTGGGAGCCTGGAGTGTCCCTTTAATAATATAAACCCACCCAGTATAACTAACTGTAACCTAACCTACACAGTGCACCTAACGTGTGTGGGAGCCTGGAGTGTCCCTTTAATAATATAAACCCACCCAGTATAACTAACTGTAACCTAACCTACACAGTGCACCTAACGTGTGTGGGAGCCTGGAGTGTCCCTTTAATAATATAAACCCACCCAGTATAACTAACTGTAACCTAACCTACACAGTGCACCTAACGTGTGTGGGAGCCTGGAGTGTCCCTTTAATAATATAAACCCACCCAGTATAACTAACTGTAACCTAACCTACACAGTGCACCTAACGTGTGTGCGAGCCTGGAGTGTCCCTTTAATAATATAAACCCACCCAGTATAACTAACTGTAACCTAACCTACACAGTGCACCTAACGTGTGTGGGAGCCTGGAGTGTCCCTTTAATAATATAAACCCACCCAGTATAACTAACTGTAACCTAACCTACACAGTGCATCTAACGTGTGTGGGAGCCTGGAGTGTCCCTTTAATAATATAAACCCACCCAGTATAACTAACTGTAACCTAACCTACACAGTGCACCTAACGTGTGTGGGAGCCTGGAGTGTCCCTTTAATAATATAAACCCACTCAGTATAACTAACTGTAACCTAACCTACACAGTGCATCAAACGTGTGTGGGAGCCTGGAGTGTCCCTTTAATAATATAAACCCACCCAGTATAACTAACTGTAACCTAACCTACACAGTGCACCTAACATGTGTGGGAGCCTGGAGTGTCCCTTTAATAATATAAACCCACCCAGTATAACTAACTGTAACCTAACCTACACAGTGCACCTAACGTGTGTGGGAGCCTGGAGTGTCCCTTTAATAATATAAACCCACCCAGTATAACTAACTGTAACCTAACCTACACAGTGCACCTAACGTGTGTGGGAGCCTGGAGTGTCCTTTTAATAATATAAACCCACCCAGTATAACTAACTGTAACCTAACCTACACAGTGCACCTAACGTGTGTGGGAGCCTGGAGTGACCCTTTAATAATATAAACCCACCCAGTATAACTAACTGTAACCTAACCTACACAGTGCATCTAACGTGTGTGGGAGCCTGGAGTGTCCCTTTAATAATATAAACCCACTCAGTATAACTAACTGTAACCTAACCTACACAGTGCACCTAATGTGTGTGGGAGCCTGGAGTGTCCCTTTAATAATATAAACCCACCCAGTATAACTAACTGTAACCTAACCTACACAGTGCATCTAATGTGTGTGGGAGCCTGGAGTGTCCCTTTAATAATATAAACCCACCCAGTATAACTAACTGTAACCTAACATACACAGTGCATCTAACGTGTGTGGGAGCCTGGAGTGTCCCTTTAATAATATAAACCCACTCAGTATAACTAACTGTAACCTAACCTACACAGTGCACCTAATGTGTGTGGGAGCCTGGAGTGTCCCTTTAATAATATAAACCCACCCAGTATAACTAACTGTAACCTAACCTACACAGTGCATCTAATGTGTGTGGGAGCCTGGAGTGTCCCTTTAATAATATAAACCCACCCAGTATAACTAACTGTAACCTAACCTACACAGTGCATCTAACGTGTGTGGGAGCCTGGAGTGTCCCTTTAATAATATAAACCCACTCAGTATAACTAACTATAACCGAACCTACACAGTGCATCTAATGTGTGTGGGAGCCTGGAGTGTCCCTTTAATAATATAAACCCACCCAGTATAACTAACTGTAACCTAACCTACACAGTGCACCTAACGTGTGTGGGAGCCTGGAGTGTCCCTTTAATAATATAAACCCACCCAGTATAACTAACTGTAACCTAACCTACACAGTGCACCTAACGTGTGTGGGAGCCTGGAGTGTCCCTTTAATAATATAAACCCACCCAGTATAACTAACTGTAACCTAACCTACACAGTGCACCTAACGTGTGTGGGAGCCTGGAGTGTCCCTTTAATAATATAAACCCACCCAGTATAACTAACTGTAACCTAACCTACACAGTGCACCTAACGTGTGTGCGAGCCTGGAGTGTCCCTTTAATAATATAAACCCACCCAGTATAACTAACTGTAACCTAACCTTCACAGTGCATCTAACGTGTGTGAGAGCCTGGAGTGTCCCTTTAATAATATAAACCCACCCAGTATAACTAACTGTAACCTAACATACACAGTGCATCTAACGTGTGTGGGAGCCTGGAGTGTCCCTTTAATAATATAAACCCACTCAGTATAACTAACTGTAACCTAACCTACACAGTGCACCTAATGTGTGTGGGAGCCTGGAGTGTCCCTTTAATAATATAAACCCACCCAGTATAACTAACTGTAACCTAACCTACACAGTGCATCTAATGTGTGTGGGAGCCTGGAGTGTCCCTTTAATAATATAAACCCACCCAGTATAACTAACTGTAACCTAACCTACACAGTGCATCTAACGTGTGTGGGAGCCGGGAGTGTCCCTTTAATAATATAAACCCACTCAGTATAACTAACTATAACCGAACCTACACAGTGCATCTAATGTGTGTGGGAGCCTGGAGTGTCCCTTTAATAATATAAACCCACCCAGTATAACTAACTGTAACCTAACCTACACAATGCACCTAACGTGTGTGGGAGCCTGGAGTGTCCCTTTAATAATATAAACCCACCCAGTATAACTAACTGTAACCTAACCTACACAGTGCACCTAACGTGTGTGGGAGCCTGGAGTGTCCCTTTAATAATATAAACCCACCCAGTATAACTAACTGTAACCTAACCTACACAGTGCACCTAACGTGTGTGGGAGCCTGGAGTGTCCCTTTAATAATATAAACCCACCCAGTATAACTAACTGTAACCTAACCTACACAGTGCATCTAATGTGTGTGGGAGCCTGGAGTGTCCCTTTAATAATATAAACCCACCCAGTATAACTAACTGTAACCTAACCTACACAGTGCATCTAACGTGTGTGGGAGCCGGGAGTGTCCCTTTAATAATATAAACCCACTCAGTATAACTAACTATAACCGAACCTACACAGTGCATCTAATGTGTGTGGGAGCCTGGAGTGTCCCTTTAATAATATAAACCCACCCAGTATAACTAACTGTAACCTAACCTACACAATGCACCTAACGTGTGTGGGAGCCTGGAGTGTCCCTTTAATAATATAAACCCACCCAGTATAACTAACTGTAACCTAACCTACACAGTGCACCTAACGTGTGTGGGAGCCTGGAGTGTCCCTTTAATAATATAAACCCACTCAGTATAACTAACTGTAACCTAACCTACACAGTGCACCTAATGTGTGTGGGAGCCTGGAGTGTCCCTTTAATAATATAAACCCACCCAGTATAACTAACTGTAACCTAACCTACACAGTGCATCTAATGTGTGTGGGAGCCTGGAGTGTCCCTTTAATAATATAAACCCACCCAGTATAACTAACTGTAACCTAACCTACACAGTGCATCTAACGTGTGTGGGAGCCGGGAGTGTCCCTTTAATAATATAAACCCACTCAGTATAACTAACTATAACCGAACCTACACAGTGCATCTAATGTGTGTGGGAGCCTGGAGTGTCCCTTTAATAATATAAACCCACCCAGTATAACTAACTGTAACCTAACCTACACAATGCACCTAACGTGTGTGGGAGCCTGGAGTGTCCCTTTAATAATATAAACCCACCCAGTATAACTAACTGTAACCTAACCTACACAGTGCACCTAACGTGTGTGGGAGCCTGGAGTGTCCCTTTAATAATATAAACCCACCCAGTATAACTAACTGTAACCTAACCTACACAGTGCACCTAACGTGTGTGGGAGCCTGGAGTGTCCCTTTAATAATATAAACCCACCCAGTATAACTAACTGTAACCTAACCTACACAGTGCACCTAACGTGTGTGGGAGCCTGGAGTGTCCCTTTAATAATATAAACCCACTCAGTATAACTAACTGTAACCTAACCTACACAGTGCACCTAATGTGTGTGGGAGCCTGGAGTGTCCCTTTAATAATATAAACCCACCCAGTATAACTAACTGTAACCTAACCTACACAGTGCATCTAATGTGTGTGGGAGCCTGGAGTGTCCCTTTAATAATATAAACCCACCCAGTATAACTAACTGTAACCTAACCTACACAGTGCATCTAACGTGTGTGGGAGCCTGGAGTGTCCCTTTAATAATATAAACCCACTCAGTATAACTAACTATAACCGAACCTACACAGTGCATCTAATGTGTGTGGGAGCCTGGAGTGTCCCTTTAATAATATAAACCCACCCAGTATAACTAACTGTAACCTAACCTACACAGTGCACCTAACGTGTGTGGGAGCCTGGAGTGTCCCTTTAATAATATAAACCCACTCAGTATAACTAACTGTAACCTAACCTACACAGTGCACCTAACGTGTGTGGGAGCCTGGAGTGTCCCTTTAATAATATAAACCCACCCAGTATAACTAACTGTAACCTAACCTACACAGTGCACCTAACGTGTGTGGGAGCCTGGAGTGTCCCTTTAATAATATAAACCCACCCAGTATAACTAACTGTAACCTAACCTACACAGTGCACCTAACGTGTGTGCGAGCCTGGAGTGTCCCTTTAATAATATAAACCCACCCAGTATAACTAACTGTAACCTAACCTTCACAGTGCATCTAACGTGTGTGAGAGCCTGGAGTGTCCCTTTAATAATATAAACCCACCCAGTATAACTAACTGTAACCTAACATACACAGTGCATCTAACGTGTGTGGGAGCCTGGAGTGTCCCTTTAATAATATAAACCCACTCAGTATAACTAACTGTAACCTAACCTACACAGTGCACCTAATGTGTGTGGGAGCCTGGAGTGTCCCTTTAATAATATAAACCCACCCAGTATAACTAACTGTAACCTAACCTACACAGTGCATCTAATGTGTGTGGGAGCCTGGAGTGTCCCTTTAATAATATAAACCCACCCAGTATAACTAACTGTAACCTAACCTACACAGTGCATCTAACGTGTGTGGGAGCCTGGAGTGTCCCTTTAATAATATAAACCCACTCAGTATAACTAACTATAACCGAACCTACACAGTGCATCTAATGTGTGTGGGAGCCTGGAGTGTCCCTTTAATAATATAAACCCACCCAGTATAACTAACTGTAACCTAACCTACACAGTGCACCTAACGTGTGTGGGAGCCTGGAGTGTCCCTTTATTAATATAAACTCACCCAGTATAACTAACTGTAACCTAACCTACACAGTGCATCTAACGTGTGTGGGAGCCTGGAGTGTCCCTTTAATAATAAAAACCCACCCAGTATAACTAACTGTAACCTAACCTACACAGTGCACCTAACGTGTGTGGGAGCCTGGAGTGTCCCTTTAATAATATAAACCCACCCAGTATAACTAACTGTAACCTAACCTACACAGTGCACCTAACGTGTGTGGGAGCCTGGAGTGTCCCTTTAATAATATAAACCCACCCAGTATAACTAACTGTAACCTAACCTACACAGTGCATCTAACGTGTGTGGGAGCCTGGAGTGTCCCTTTATTAATATAAACCCACTCAGTATAACTAACTGTAACCTAACCTACACAGTGCACCTAACGTGTGTGCGAGCCTGGAGTGTCCCTTTAATAATATAAACCCACCCAGTATAACTAACTGTAACCTAACCTTCACAGTGCATCTAACGTGTGTGAGAGCCTGGAGTGTCCCTTTAATAATATAAACCCACCCAGTATAACTAACTGTAACCTAACCTACACAGTGCACCTAACGTGTGTGGGAGCCTGGAGTGTCCCTTTAATAATATAAACCCACCCAGTATAACTAACTGTAACCTAACCTACACAGTGCATCTAACGTGTGTGGGAGCCTGGAGTGTCCTTTTATTAATATAAACCCACTCAGTATAACTAACTGTAACCTAACCTACACAGTGCACCTAACGTGTGTGCGAGCCTGGAGTGTCCCTTTAATAATATAAACCCACCCAGTATAACTAACTGTAACCTAACCTTCACAGTGCATCTAAAGTGTGTGAGAGCCTGGAGTGTCCCTTTAATAATATAAACCCACTCAGTATAACTAACTGTAACCTAACCTACACAGTGCACCTAACGTGTGTGCGAGCCTGGAGTGTCCCTTTAATAATATAAACCCACCCAGTATAACTAACTGTAACCTAACCTTCACAGTGCATCTAACGTGTGTGAGAGCCTGGAGTGTCCCTTTAATAATATAAACCCACCCAGTATAACTAACTGTAACCTAACCTTCACAGTGCATCTAACGTGTGTGAGAGCCTGGAGTGTCCCTTTAATAATATAAACCCACCCAGTATAACTAACTTTAACCTAACCTACACAGTGCATCTAACGTGTGTGGGAGCCTGGAGTGTCCCTTTATTAATATAAACTCACCCAGTATAACTGACTGTAACCTAACCTACACAGTGCATCCAACGTGCGTGGGAGCCTGGAGTGTCCCTTTAATAATATAAACTCACCCAGTATAACTAACTGTAACCTAACCTACACAGTGCATCTAACGTGTGTGGGAGCCTGGAGTGTCCCTTTATTAATATAAACCCACTCAGTATAACTAACTGTAACCTAACCTACACAGTGCACCTAACGTGTGTGGGAGCCGGGAGTGTCCCTTTAATAATATAAACCAACCCAGTATAACTAACTGTAACCTAACCTACACAGTGCATCTAACGTGTGTGGGAGCCTGGAGTGTCCCTTTAATAATATAAACCCACCCAGTATAACTAACTGTAACCTAACCTACACAGTGCACCTAACATGTGTGGGAGCCTGGAGTGTCCCTTTAATAATATAAACCCACCCGGTATAACTAACTGTAACCTAACCTACACAGTGCATCTAACGTGTGTGGGAGCCTGGAGTGTCCCTTTAATAATATAAACCCACCCAGTATAACTAACTGTAACCTAACCTACACAGTGCATCTAATGTGTGTGGGAGCCTGCAGTGTCTATTTAATAATATAAACCCACCCGGTATAACTAACTGTAACCTAACCTACACAGTGCATCTAACGTGTGTGTGAGCCTGGAGTGTCCCTTTAATAATATAAACCCACCCAGTATAACTAACTGTAACCTAACCTACACAGTGCATCTAACGTGTGTGGGAGCCTGGAGTGTCCCTTTATTAATATAAACCCACCCAGTATAACTAACTGTAACCTAACCTACACAGTGCATCTAATGTGTGTGGGAGCCTGGAGTGTCCATTTAATAATATAAACCCACCCGGTATAACTAACTGTAACCTAACCTACACAGTGCATCTAACGTGTGTGGGAGCCTGGAGTGTCCATTTAATAATATAAACCCACCCGGTATAACTAACTGTAACCTAACCTACACAGTGCATCTAACGTGTGTGGGAGCCTGGAGTGTCCCTTTAATAATATAAACCCACCCGGTATAACTAACTGTAACCTATCCTACACAGTGCATCTAACGTGTGTGGGAGCCTGGAGTGTCCATTTAATAATATAAACCCACCCGGTATAACTAACTGTAAACTAACCTACACAGTGCATCTAATGTGTGTGGGAGCCTGGAGTGTCCATTTAATAATATAAACCCACCCGGTATAACTAACTGTAACCTAACCTACACAGTGCATCTAACGTGTGTGGGAGCCTGGAGTGTCCATTTAATAATATAAAACCACCCGGTATAACTAACTGTAACCTAACCTACACAGTGCATCTAACGTGTGTGGGAGCCTGGAGTGTCCCTTTAATAATATAAACCCACCCGGTATAACTAACTGTAACCTAACCTACACAGTGCATCTAACGTGTGTGGGAGCCTGGAGTGTCCATTTAATAATATAAACCCACCCGGTATAACTAACTGTAACCTAACCTACACAGTGCATCTAACGTGTGTGGGAGCCTGGAGTGTCCCTTTAATAATATAAACCCACCCAGTATAACTAACTGTAACCTAACCTACACAGTGCACCTAACGTGTGTGGGAGCCTGGAGTGTCCATTTAATAATATAAACCCACCCGGTATAACTAACTGTAACCTAACCTACACAGTGCATCTAACGTGTGTGGGAGCCTGGAGTGTCCATTTAATAATATAAACCCACCCGGTATAACTAACTGTAACCTAACCTACACAGTGCACCTAACGTGTGTGGGAGCCTGGAGTGTCCCTTTAATAATATAAACCCACCCAGTATAACTAACTGTAACCTAACCTACACAGTGCACCTAACATGTGTGGGAGCCTGGAGTGTCCCTTTAATAATATAAACCCACCCGGTATAACTAACTGTAACCTAACCTACACAGTGCATCTAACGTGTGTGGGAGCCTGGAGTGTCCCTTTAATAATATAAACCCACCCAGTATAACTAACTGTAACCTAACCTACACAGTGCATCTAATGTGTGTGGGAGCCTGCAGTGTCCATTTAATAATATAAACCCACCCGGTATAACTAACTGTAACCTAACCTACACAGTGCATCTAACGTGTGTGTGAGCCTGGAGTGTCCCTTTAATAATATAAACCCACCCAGTATAACTAACTGTAACCTAACCTACACAGTGCATCTAACGTGTGTGGGAGCCTGGAGTGTCCCTTTATTAATATAAACCCACCCAGTATAACTAACTGTAACCTAACCTACACAGTGCATCTAATGTGTGTGGGAGCCTGGAGTGTCCATTTAATAATATAAACCCACCCGGTATAACTAACTGTAACCTAACCTACACAGTGCATCTAACGTGTGTGGGAGCCTGGAGTGTCCATTTAATAATATAAACCCACCCGGTATAACTAACTGTAACCTAACCTACACAGTGCATCTAACGTGTGTGGGAGCCTGGAGTGTCCCTTTAATAATATAAACCCACCCGGTATAACTAACTGTAACCTATCCTACACAGTGCATCTAACGTGTGTGGGAGCCTGGAGTGTCCATTTAATAATATAAACCCACCCGGTATAACTAACTGTAAACTAACCTACACAGTGCATCTAATGTGTGTGGGAGCCTGGAGTGTCCATTTAATAATATAAACCCACCCGGTATAACTAACTGTAACCTAACCTACACAGTGCATCTAACGTGTGTGGGAGCCTGGAGTGTCCATTTAATAATATAAACCCACCCGGTATAACTAACTGTAACCTAACCTACACAGTGCATCTAACGTGTGTGGGAGCCTGGAGTGTCCCTTTAATAATATAAACCCACCCGGTATAACTAACTGTAACCTAACCTACACAGTGCATCTAACGTGTGTGGGAGCCTGGAGTGTCCATTTAATAATATAAACCCACCCGGTATAACTAACTGTAACCTAACCTACACAGTGCATCTAACGTGTGTGGGAGCCTGGAGTGTCCCTTTAATAATATAAACCCACCCAGTATAACTAACTGTAACCTAACCTACACAGTGCACCTAACGTGTGTGGGAGCCTGGAGTGTCCATTTAATAATATAAACCCACCCGGTATAACTAACTGTAACCTAACCTACACAGTGCATCTAACGTGTGTGGGAGCCTGGAGTGTCCCTTTATTAATATAAACCCACCCGGTATAACTAACTGTAACCTAACCTACACAGTGCATCTAACGTGTGTGGGAGCCTGGAGTGTCCATTTAATAATATAAACCCACCCGGTATAACTAACTGTAACCTAACCTACACAGTGCATCTAACGTGTGTGGGAGCCTGGAGTGTCCCTTTAATAATATAAACCCACCCAGTATAACTAACTGTAACCTAACCTACACAGTGCACCTAACGTGTGTGGGAGCCTGGAGTGTCCCTTTATTAATATAAACCCACCCAGTATAACTAACTGTAACCTAACCTACACAGTGCACCTAACGTGTGTGGGAGCCTGGAGTGTCCCTTTAATAATATAAACCCACCCAGTATAACTAACTGTAACCTAACCTACACAGTGCACCTAACGTGTGTGGGAGCCTGGAGTGTCCCTTTATTAATATAAACCCACCCAGTATAACTAACTGTAACCTAACCTACACAGTGCACCTAACGTGTGTGGGAGCCTGGAGTGTCCCTTTAATAATATAAACCCACCCAGTATAACTAACTGTAACCTAACCTACACAGTGCACCTAACGTGTGTGGGAGCCTGGAGTGTCCCTTTAATAATATAAACCCACCCAGTATAACTAACTGTAACCTAACCTACACAGTGCACCTAACGTGTGTGGGAGCCTGGAGTGTCCCTTTAATAATATAAACCCACCCAGTATAACTAACTGTAACCTAACCTACACAGTGCACCTAACGTGTGTGGGAGCCTGGAGTGTCCATTTAATAATATAAACCCACCCGGTATAACTAACTGTAACCTAACCTACACAGTGCATCTAACGTGTGTGGGAGCCTGGAGTGTCCCTTTATTAATATAAACCCACCCGGTATAACTAACTGTAACCTAACCTACACAGTGCATCTAACGTGTGTGGGAGCCTGGAGTGTCCATTTAATAATATAAACCCACCCGGTATAACTAACTGTAACCTAACCTACACAGTGCATCTAACGTGTGTGGGAGCCTGGAGTGTCCCTTTAATAATATAAACCCACCCAGTATAACTAACTGTAACCTAACCTACACAGTGCACCTAACGTGTGTGGGAGCCTGGAGTGTCCCTTTATTAATATAAACCCACCCAGTATAACTAACTGTAACCTAACCTACACAGTGCACCTAACGTGTGTGGGAGCCTGGAGTGTCCCTTTATTAATATAAACCCACCCAGTATAACTAACTGTAACCTAACCTACACAGTGCATCTAACGTGTGTGGGAGCCTGGAGTGTCTCTTTAATAATATAAACCCACCCAGTATAACTAACTGTAACCTAACCTACACAGTGCACCTAACGTGTGTGCGAGCCTGGAGTGTCCCTTTAATAATATAAACCCACCCAGTATAACTAACTGTAACCTAACCTTCACAGTGCATCTAACGTGTGTGAGAGCCTGGAGTGTCCCTTTAATAATATAAACCCACCCAGTATAACTAACTGTAACCTAACATACACAGTGCATCTAACGTGTGTGGGAGCCTGGAGTGTCCCTTTAATAATATAAACCCACTCAGTATAACTAACTGTAACCTAACCTACACAGTGCACCTAATGTGTGTGGGAGCCTGGAGTGTCCCTTTAATAATATAAACCCACCCAGTATAACTAACTGTAACCTAACCTACACAGTGCATCTGTAGCGAAAGCCACTTCGCCACTGTGTTTTGGAGGGGGCTGCTTGCCCGCCTCTTACCGTGTGACTACGGTCCCTGGGCGATTTGGCCCTTTATGCACGGTATTTGGGCATACTGTGTTTTATCGTGCGGCTACTGGCCCTTTAAGCACAGTGAATGGACTTTTATTGTACTGTGCTGGCCTTTTAAAAACAGTGTATGGACATACTGAAACTTTTTGGACACTTCCTCTTCCCCTCCCCCGGATCCATTGTTCTCCAGCAGGGTGTTGTCCCAGGGACAAGGAAAAGCCATGCTTGCAAGTGAAAACAAAGGACTTCGACCTAACCGTTAAACCCCTGAACCTATTCAAGTGAATTTTGGATATGTTTGTCCCCAAGTTATACTGGTTAAAATAATATAAGTTTTATGTATGTACGGTGTTAACTCACAAAGTTATAAAAATGTATAAAAAGTGTAACTTTTCAGCTTGGAGATAATTGAGTAGATACAGTAATTGACTCAATTATCTCCTAAGCAGAGGGGAGGAATATGCTGGGTGTGTTTCTATTGTCCCATTGTGTCTGATTGGCTGCTGTACTTGCATTGTATGTGTTGTAATGTGTTTATTGGTTGTTCTGCAAAACCCTGTGAGCAGTACTAGGTTTTGTGGATTGTGAATAAAAAGGGCTGCAAGCTAGCAGCCAGAGAGTTCTATTTTTACCCTCAACTTGAGTCCTGTCTCTTATTGGGGGAATCTGCTACAAGGGATTGCTATGCTAGGCATATTCCCTTGCTATAATCACTGAGCTCTTGTAAGAGCTTGTTCCTGCTTCGTTCTGAAGGGAGATAGCTGCAGCCTGCGGTGCTTATGGTGTCTGGTGGAGTGCTTGGAGTCCTCTGGAAGCGCTAGGAGCATCTTTCAACGGAGGTACCCAGTCGGGGTGCCAGTGGATCCGTTACATTGGTGGCAGCGGTGGGATGGCGTCCTAGTGCGAGGAGAAGCAGCTCAGAGACACCGGTAACTTGTGGAGTTGTGCAGCGTCCCTATCTTCAACAACATAATGGAACCAGCAGTGGCTACAGCAAGCATGGCGTATAGCTACTCCGTACTAGAGTTTGGCACGATGGTAGGGTTGCGCCTGAAGTTTTACGGACCCAATCCAGAGGAGAAATACGTGCGGTTTGTGTGGGACATGGTGACCCGGAACCTACAACACAGGGCGTTGAGGGAAGGCCAGTGGGCACGTTGGGAGAAACTCCAGCCACAGGTAGAGTGGGACGAGGAAGAAACCGAGGTGGCCGGTGGAGATGGGACCGAGGTCTCTCTACCGGCCCTACAGGGATGCTGGGCACCCGGCCCAGATCCCCAGCGGCAGTATGTTTTACAGGGAGGGGAGACAGTCGGTCTCACTCCCCAGCGGCAGAATGTGTTATTGGAGGAAGAGACAACCGGTCTCCCTCCCCAACAGCAACCAGAGGTACCCGAGGTAGAGGACCTCATAGACTGGTCCTGGGAGGACCCCCTGCAGGCAGGTGGAGATGGGACCGAGATCTCTCCACCGGCCCTACAGGGATGCTGGGCAACCGGCCCAGATCCCCAACTAGAGCTGGAGTTACAGAAAGTGGAGAGCATCGACCTCCCCCCCCAGCAGCAGCCGGAGTACCAGGGGGAGGTAAGTGATATTTCTCCTCCCCAGTCAACTCCTTTGTTCCCTGACCCCCCAGCAGAAGAGCTGGCAACTGGGCAGAGCGCCGCTGGCCTCTGTCCTCCCTTGTTTCCTTCCCCTGAGCCTGACTTTCTACAGGCTGCCTCAGCGGAAGAGCTGGCAACTGGGCAGAGCGCCGCTGGCCTCTGTCCTTCCTTACCCTGAGACTACCCCAGCTCTGACCCCGGAGCAGAGCACATCGGGCATCTGGCCCCCAAGTACTCACAGCCATTTGCCCAGCAAGGCCGAGGGTGCCACAGTTTCACCCCACAACTTGGGACCTACAGGCCAGTATGACTTATTGTTGGGGGGCTATTCTGTGAATTCTTTATTGTGGGGGGGCTACACTGCTAAATTTGTTTTGTGGGTTAGACCCTCTGTGAACTATGTACCGTGGGTGGGCCATTCTGTGAATTCTTTATTGTGGGGGGGCTACACTGCTAAATTTGTTTTGTGGGTGGGCTACTCTGCTAATTTTGTTTTATGGGTGGGCTGCCCGACTAATCTAGGTACTGACCGGCAGAAGGTCAGGTACCTGGTTAGTCTACCCCCGAATGGGAAGATATGTAGCGAAAGCCACTTCGCCACTGTGTTTTGGAGGGGGCTGCTTGCCCGCCTCTTACCGTGTGACTACGGTCCCTGGGCGATTTGGCCCTTTATGCACGGTATTTGGGCATACTGTGTTTTATCGTGCGGCTACTGGCCCTTTAAGCACAGTGAATGGACTTTTATTGTACTGTGCTGGCCTTTTAAAAACAGTGTATGGACATACTGAAACTTTTTGGACACTTCCTCTTCCCCTCCCCCGGATCCATTGTTCTCCAGCAGGGTGTTGTCCCAGGGACAAGGAAAAGCCATGCTTGCAAGTGAAAACAAAGGACTTCGACCTAACCGTTAAACCCCTGAACCTATTCAAGTGAATTTTGGATATGTTTGTCCCCAAGTTATACTGGTTAAAATAATATAAGTTTTATGTATGTACGATGTTAACTCACAAAGTTATAAAAATGTATAAAAAGTGTAACTTTTCAGCTTGGAGATAATTGAGTAGATACAGTAATTGACTCAATTATCTCCTAAGCAGAGGGGAGGAATATGCTGGGTGTGTTTCTATTGTCCCATTGTGTCTGATTGGCTGCTGTACTTGCATTGTATGTGTTGTAATGTGTTTATTGGTTGTTCTGCAAAACCCTGTGAGCAGTACTAGGTTTTGTGGATTGTGAATAAAAAGGGCTGCAAGCTAGCAGCCAGAGAGTTCTATTTTTACCCTCAACTTGAGTCCTGTCTCTTATTGGGGGAATCTGCTACAAGGGATTGCTATGCTAGGCATATTCCCTTGCTATAATCACTGAGCTCTTGTAAGAGCTTGTTCCTGCTTCGTTCTGAAGGGAGATAGCTGCAGCCTGCGGTGCTTATGGTGTCTGGTGGAGTGCTTGGAGTCCTCTGGAAGCGCTAGGAGCATCTTTCAACGGAGGTACCCAGTCGGGGTGCCAGTGGATCCGTTACAGCATCTAATGTGTGTGGGAGCCTGGAGTGTCCCTTTAATAATATAAACCCACCCAGTATAACTAACTGTAACCTAACCTACACAGTGCATCTAACGTGTGTGGGAGCCTGGAGTGTCCCTTTAATAATATAAACCCACTCAGTATAACTAACTATAACCGAACCTACACAGTGCATCTAATGTGTGTGGGAGCCTGGAGTGTCCCTTTAATAATATAAACCCACCCAGTATAACTAACTGTAACCTAACCTACACAGTGCACCTAACGTGTGTGGGAGCCTGGAGTGTCCCTTTATTAATATAAACTCACCCAGTATAACTAACTGTAACCTAACCTACACAGTGCATCTAACGTGTGTGGGAGCCTGGAGTGTCCCTTTAATAATAAAAACCCACCCAGTATAACTAACTGTAACCTAACCTACACAGTGCACCTAACGTGTGTGGGAGCCTGGAGTGTCCCTTTAATAATATAAACCCACCCAGTATAACTAACTGTAACCTAACCTACACAGTGCACCTAACGTGTGTGGGAGCCTGGAGTGTCCCTTTAATAATATAAACCCACCCAGTATAACTAACTGTAACCTAACCTACACAGTGCATCTAACGTGTGTGGGAGCCTGGAGTGTCCCTTTATTAATATAAACCCACTCAGTATAACTAACTGTAACCTAACCTACACAGTGCACCTAACGTGTGTGCGAGCCTGGAGTGTCCCTTTAATAATATAAACCCACCCAGTATAACTAACTGTAACCTAACCTTCACAGTGCATCTAACGTGTGTGAGAGCCTGGAGTGTCCCTTTAATAATATAAACCCACCCAGTATAACTAACTGTAACCTAACCTACACAGTGCACCTAACGTGTGTGGGAGCCTGGAGTGTCCCTTTAATAATATAAACCCACCCAGTATAACTAACTGTAACCTAACCTACACAGTGCATCTAACGTGTGTGGGAGCCTGGAGTGTCCCTTTATTAATATAAACCCACTCAGTATAACTAACTGTAACCTAACCTACACAGTGCACCTAACGTGTGTGCGAGCCTGGAGTGTCCCTTTAATAATATAAACCCACCCAGTATAACTAACTGTAACCTAACCTTCACAGTGCATCTAACGTGTGTGAGAGCCTGGAGTGTCCCTTTAATAATATAAACCCACTCAGTATAACTAACTGTAACCTAACCTACACAGTGCACCTAACGTGTGTGCGAGCCTGGAGTGTCCCTTTAATAATATAAACCCACCCAGTATAACTAACTGTAACCTAACCTTCACAGTGCATCTAACGTGTGTGAGAGCCTGGAGTGTCCCTTTAATAATATAAACCCACCCAGTATAACTAACTGTAACCTAACCTTCACAGTGCATCTAACGTGTGTGAGAGCCTGGAGTGTCCCTTTAATAATATAAACCCACCCAGTATAACTAACTTTAACCTAACCTACACAGTGCATCTAACGTGTGTGGGAGCCTGGAGTGTCCCTTTATTAATATAAACTCACCCAGTATAACTAACTGTAACCTAACCTACACAGTGCATCCAACGTGCGTGGGAGCCTGGAGTGTCCCTTTAATAATATAAACTCACCCAGTATAACTAACTGTAACCTAACCTACACAGTGCATCTAACGTGTGTGGGAGCCTGGAGTGTCCCTTTATTAATATAAACCCACTCAGTATAACTAACTGTAACCTAACCTACACAGTGCACCTAACGTGTGTGGGAGCCGGGAGTGTCCCTTTAATAATATAAACCCACCCAGTATAACTAACTGTAACCTAACCTACACAGTGCATCTAACGTGTGTGGGAGCCTGGAGTGTCCCTTTAATAATATAAACCCACCCAGTATAACTAACTGTAACCTAACCTACACAGTGCACCTAACATGTGTGGGAGCCTGGAGTGTCCCTTTAATAATATAAACCCACCCGGTATAACTAACTGTAACCTAACCTACACAGTGCATCTCACGTGTGTGGGAGCCTGGAGTGTCCCTTTAATAATATAAACCCACCCAGTATAACTAACTGTAACCTAACCTACACAGTGCATCTAATGTGTGTGGGAGCCTGCAGTGTCCATTTAATAATATAAACCCACCCGGTATAACTAACTGTAACCTAACCTACACAGTGCATCTAACGTGTGTGTGAGCCTGGAGTGTCCCTTTAATAATATAAACCCACCCAGTATAACTAACTGTAACCTAACCTACACAGTGCATCTAACGTGTGTGGGAGCCTGGAGTGTCCCTTTATTAATATAAACCCACCCAGTATAACTAACTGTAACCTAACCTACACAGTGCATCTAATGTGTGTGGGAGCCTGGAGTGTCCATTTAATAATATAAACCCACCCGGTATAACTAACTGTAACCTAACCTACACAGTGCATCTAACGTGTGTGGGAGCCTGGAGTGTCCATTTAATAATATAAACCCACCCGGTATAACTAACTGTAACCTAACCTACACAGTGCATCTAACGTGTGTGGGAGCCTGGAGTGTCCCTTTAATAATATAAACCCACCCGGTATAACTAACTGTAACCTATCCTACACAGTGCATCTAACGTGTGTGGGAGCCTGGAGTGTCCATTTAATAATATAAACCCACCCGGTATAACTAACTGTAACCTAACCTACACAGTGCATCTAATGTGTGTGGGAGCCTGGAGTGTCCATTTAATAATATAAACCCACCCGGTATAACTAACTGTAACCTAACCTACACAGTGCATCTAACGTGTGTGGGAGCCTGGAGTGTCCATTTAATAATATAAACCCACCCGGTATAACTAACTGTAACCTAACCTACACAGTGCATCTAACGTGTGTGGGAGCCTGGAGTGTCCCTTTAATAATATAAACCCACCCAGTATAACTAACTGTAACCTAACCTACACAGTGCATCTAATGTGTGTGGGAGCCTGGAGTGTCCCTTTAATAATATAAACCCACCCAGTATAACTAACTGTAACCTAACATACACAGTGCACCTAACGTGTGTGGGAGCCTGGAGTGTCCCTTTAATAATATAAACCCACCCAGTATAACTAACTGTAACCTAACCTACACAGTGCACCTAACATGTGTGGGAGCCTGGAGTGTCCCTTTAATAATATAAACCCACCCAGTATAACTAACTGTAACCTAACCTACACAGTGCACCTAACGTGTGTGGGAGCCTGGAGTGTCCATTTAATAATATAAACCCACCCGGTATAACTAACTGTAACCTAACCTACACAGTGCACCTAACATGTATGGGAGCCTGGAGTGTCCCTTTAATAATATAAACCCACCCAGTATAAGTAACTGTAACCTAACCTACACAGTGCACCTAACGTGTGTGGGAGCCTGGAGTGTCCCTTTATTAATATAAACCCACCCAGTATAACTAACTGTAACCTAACCTACACAGTGCATCTAACGTGTGGGAGCCTGGAGTGTCCCTTTAATAATATAAACCCACCCGGTATAACTAACTGTAACCTAACCTACACAGTGCACCTAATGTGTGTGGGAGCCTGGAGTGTCCCTTTAATAATATAAACCCACCCAGTATAACTAACTGTAACCTAACCTACACCGTGCATCTAACGTGTGTGGGAGCCTGGAGTGTCCCTTTATTAATATAAACCACCCAGTATAACTAACTGTAACCTAACCTACACAGTGCATGTAACGTGTGTGGGAGCCTGGAGTGTCCCTTTATTAATATAAACCACCCAGTATAACTAACTGTAACCTAACCTACACAGTGCATCTAACGTGTGGGAGCCTGGAGTGTCCCTTTAGTAATATAAACCCACCCGGTATAACTAACTGTAACCTAACCTACACAGTGCACCTAATGTGTGTGGGAGCCTGGAGTGTCCCTTTATTAATATAAACCCACCCGGTATAACTAACTGTAACCTAACCTACACAGTGCATCTAACGT
The DNA here is from genome assembly GCF_036172605.1 of Pelobates fuscus. Taxonomy (NCBI): domain Eukaryota; kingdom Metazoa; phylum Chordata; class Amphibia; order Anura; family Pelobatidae; genus Pelobates; species Pelobates fuscus. The sequence continues at coordinate 440,004,713 of NC_086318.1, forward strand.
GTGTGGGAGCCTGGAGTGTCCCTTTAATAATATAAACCCACCCAGTATAACTAACTGTAACCTAACCTACACAGTGCACCTAACATGTGTGGGAGCCTGGAGTGTCCCTTTAATAATATAAACCCACCCAGTATAACTAACTGTAACCTAACCTACACAGTGCACCTAACGTGTGTGGGAGCCTGGAGTGTCCATTTAATAATATAAACCCACCCGGTATAACTAACTGTAACCTAACCTACACAGTGCATCTAACGTGTGTGGGAGCCTGGAGTGTCCCTTTAATAATATAAACCCACTCAGTATAACTAACTGTAACCTAACCTACACAGTGCATCTAACATGTGTGGGAGCCTGGAGTGTCCCTTTAATAATATAAACCCACCCAGTATAAGTAACTGTAACCTAACCTACACAGTGCACCTAACGTGTGTGGGAGCCTGGAGTGTCCCTTTATTAATATAAACCCACCCAGTATAACTAACTGTAACCTAACCTACACAGTGCATCTAACGTGTGGGAGCCTGGAGTGTCCCTTTAATAATATAAACCCACCCGGTATAACTAACTGTAACCTAACCTACACAGTGCACCTAATGTGTGTGGGAGCTTGGAGTGTCCCTTTAATAATATAAACCCACCCAGTATAACTAACTGTAACCTAACCTACACAGTGCACCTAACGTGTGTGGGAGCCTGGAGTGTCCATTTAATAATATAAACCCACCCGGTATAACTAACTGTAACCTAACCTACACAGTTCATCTAACGTGTGTGGGAGCCTGGAGTGTCCCTTTAATAATATAAACCCACTCAGTATAACTAACTGTAACCTAACCTACACAGTGCATCTAACATGTGTGGGAGCCTGGAGTGTCCCTTTAATAATATAAACCCACCCAGTATAACTAACTGTAACCTAACCTACACAGTGCATGTAACGTGTGTGGGAGCCTGGAGTGTCCCTTTATTAATATAAACCCACCCAGTATAACTAACTGTAACCTAACCTACACAGTGCATCTAACGTGTGGGAGCCTGGAGTGTCCCTTTAATAATATAAACCCACCCGGTATAACTAACTGTAACCTAACCTACACAGTGCACCTAATGTGTGTGGGAGCCTGGAGTGTCCCTTTATTAATATAAACCCACCCGGTATAACTAACTGTAACCTAACCTACACAGTGCATCTAACGTGTGTGGGAGCCTGGAGTGTCCCTTTAATAATATAAACCCACCCAGTATAACTGTAACCTAACCTACACAGTGCATCTAACGTGTGTGGGAGCCTGGAGTGTCCCTTTATTAATATAAACCACCCAGTATAACTAACTGTAACCTAACCTACACAGTGCATGTAACGTGTGTGGGAGCCTGGAGTGTCTCTTTATTAATATAAACCACCCAGTATAACTAACTGTAACCTAACCTACACAGTGCATCTAACGTGTGGGAGCCTGGAGTGTCCCTTTAATAATATAAACCCACCCGGTATAACTAACTGTAACCTAACCTACACAGTGCACCTAATGTGTGTGGGAGCCTGGAGTGTCCCTTTATTAATATAAACCCACCCGGTATAACTAACTGTAACCTAACCTACACAGTGCATCTAACGTGTGTGGGAGCCTGGAGTGTCCCTTTAATAATATAAACCCACCCAGTATAACTAACTGTAACCTAACCTACACAGTGCACCTAACATGTGTGGGAGCCTGGAGTGTCCCTTTAATAATATAAACCCACCCAGTATAACTAACTGTAACCTAACCTACACAGTGCACCTAACGTGTGTGGGAGCCTGGAGTGTCCATTTAATAATATAAACCCACCCGGTATAACTAACTGTAACCTAACCTACACAGTGCATCTAACGTGTGTGGGAGCCTGGAGTGTCCCTTTAATAATATAAACCCACTCAGTATAACTAACTGTAACCTAACCTACACAGTGCATCTAACATGTGTGGGAGCCTGGAGTGTCCCTTTAATAATATAAACCCACCCAGTATAAGTAACTGTAACCTAACCTACACAGTGCACCTAACGTGTGTGGGAGCCTGGAGTGTCCCTTTATTAATATAAACCCACCCAGTATAACTAACTGTAACCTAACCTACACAGTGCATCTAACGTGTGGGAGCCTGGAGTGTCCATTTAATAATATAAACCCACCCGGTATAACTAACTGTAACCTAACCTACACAGTGCACCTAATGTGTGTGGGAGCCTGGAGTGTCCCTTTAATAATATAAACCCACCCAGTATAACTAACTGTAACCTAACCTACACAGTGCACCTAACGTGTGTGGGAGCCTGGAGTGTCCCTTTAATAATATAAACCCACCCAGTATAACTAACTGTAACCTAACCTACACAGTGCATCTAACGTGTGGGAGCCTGGAGTGTCCCTTTAATAATATAAACCCACCCGGTATAACTAACTGTAACCTAACCTACACAGTGCACCTAATGTGTGTGGGAGCCTGGAGTGTCCCTTTAATAATATAAACCCACCCGGTATAACTAACTGTAACCTAACCTACACAGTGCATCTAATGTGTGTGGGAGCCTGGAGTGTCCCTTTATTAATATAAACCCACCCGGTATAACTAACTGTAACCTAACCTACACAGTGCATCTAACGTGTGTGGGAGCCTGGAGTGTCCCTTTAATAATATAAACCCACCCGGTATAACTAACTGTAACCTAACCTACACAGTGCATCTAACGTGTGTGGGAGCCTGGAGTGTCCCTTTAATAATATAAACCCACGCAGTATAACTAACTGTAACCTAACCTACACAGTGCATCTAACGTGTGTGGGAGCCTGGAGTGTCCCTTTATTAATATAAACCCACCCAGTATAACTAACTGTAACCTAACCTACACAGTGCATCTAACGTGTGGGAGCCTGGAGTGTCCCTTTAATAATATAAACCCACCCGGTATAACTAACTGTAACCTAACCTACACAGTGCACCTAATGTGTGTGGGAGCCTGGAGTGTCCCTTTAATAATATAAACCCACCCGGTATAACTAACTGTAACCTAACCTACACAGTGCATCTAATGTGTGTGGGAGCCTGGAGTGTCCCTTTATTAATATAAACCCACCCGGTATAACTAACTGTAACCTAACCTACACAGTGCATCTAACGTGTGTGGGAGCCTGGAGTGTCCCTTTAATAATATAAACCCACCCGGTATAACTAACTGTAACCTAACCTACACAGTGCATCTAACGTGTGTGGGAGCCTGGAGTGTCCCTTTAATAATATAAACCCACGCAGTATAACTAACTGTAACCTAACCTACACAGTGCATCTAACGTGTGTGGGAGCCTGGAGTGTCCCTTTAATAATATTAACCCACCCAGTATAACTAACTGTAACCTAACCTACACAGTGCACCTAACGTGTGTGGGAGCCTGGAGTGTCCCTTTAATAATATAAACCCACCCAGTATAACTGTAACCTAACCTACACAGTGCACCTAACGTGTGTGGGAGCCTGGAGTGTCCCTTTAATAATATAAACCCACCCAGTATAACTAACTGTAACCTAACCTACACAGTGCATCTAACGTGTGTGGGAGCCTGGAGTGCCCCTTTAATAATATAAACCCACGCAGTATAACTAACTGTAACCTAACCTACACAGTGCATCTAACGTGTGTGGGAGCCTGGAGTGTCCCTTTAATAATATAAACCCACCCAGTATAACTAACTGTAACCTAACCTACACAGTGCACCTAACGTGTGTGGGAGCCTGGAGTGTCCCTTAAATAATATAAACCCACCCAGTATAACTAACTGTAACCTAACCTACACAGTGCATCTAACGTGTGTGGGAGCCTGGAGTGTCCCTTTAATAATATTAACCCACCCAGTATAACTAACTGTAACCTAACCTACACAGTGCATCTAACGTGTGTGGGAGCCTGGAGTGTCCCTTTAATATAAACCCACCCAGTATAACTAACTGTAACCTAACCTACACAGTGCACCTAACGTGTGTGGGAGCCTGGAGTGTCCCTTTAATAATATAAACCCACCCAGTATAACTAACTGTAACCTAACCTACACAGTGCATCTAACGTGTGTGGGAGCCTGGAGTGCCCCTTTAATAATATAAACCCACGCAGTATAACTAACTGTAACCTAACCTACACAGTGCATCTAACGTGTGTGGGAGCTGGAGTGTCCCTTTAATAATATAAACCCACCCAGTATAACTAACTGTAACCTAACCTACACAGTGCATCTAACGTGTGTGGGAGCCTGGAGTGTCCCTTTAATAATATAAACCCACCCAGTATAACTAACTGTAACCTAACCTACGCAGTGCACCTAACGTGTGTGGGAGCCTGGAGTGTCCCTTTAATAATATAAACCCACCCAGTATAACTAACTGTAACCTAACCTACACAGTGCATCTAACGTGTGTGGGAGCCTGGAGTGTCCCTTTAATAATATAAACCCACCCAGTATAACTAACTGTAACCTAACCTACACAGTGCATCTAACGTGTGTGGGAGCCTGGAGTGTCCCTTTAATAATATAAACCCACCCAGTATAACTAACTGTAACCTAACCTACACAGTGCATCTAACGTGTGTGGGAGCCTGGAGTGTCCCTTTAATAATATAAACCCACCCAGTATAACTAACTGTAACCTAACCTACACAGTGCATCTAACGTGTGTGGGAGCCTGGAGTGTCCCTTTAATAATATAAACCCACCCAGTATAACTAACTGTAACCTAACCTACACAGTGCATCTAACGTGTGTGGGAGCCTGGAGTGCCCCTTTAATAATATAAACCCACCCAGTATAACTAACTGTAACCTAACCTACACAGTGCACCTAACGTGTGTGGGAGCCTGGAGTGTCCCTTTAATAATATAAACCCACTCAGTATAACTAACTGTAACCTAACCTACACAGTGCATCTAACGTGTGTGGGAGCCTGGAGTGTCCCTTTAATAATATAAACCCACCCAGTATAACTAACTGTAACCTAACCTACACAGTGCATCTAATGTGTGTGTGGGAGCCTGGAGTGCCCCTTTAATAATATAAACCCACCCAGTATAACTAACTGTAACCTAACCTACACAGTGCACCTAACGTGTGTGTGAGCCTGGAGTGTCCCTTTAATAATATAAACCCACCCAGTATAACTAACTGTAACCTAACCTACACAGTGCACCTAACGTGTGTGAGAGCCTGGAGTGTCCCTTTAATAATATAAACCCACCCAGTATAACTAACTGTAACCTAACCTACACAGTGCATCTAACGTGTGTGTGAGCCTGGAGTGTCCCTTTAATAATATAAACCCACCCAGTATAACTAACTGTAACCTAACCTACACAGTGCACCTAACGTGTGTGGGAGCCTGGAGTGTCCCTTTAATAATATAAACCCACTCAGTATAACTAACTGTAACCTAACCTACACAGTGCATCTAACGTGTGTGTGGGAGCCTGGAGTGCCCCTTTAATAATATAAACCCACCCAGTATAACTAACTGTAACCTAACCTACACAGTGCATCTAACGTGTGTGTGGGAGCCTGGAGTGCCCCTTTAATAATATAAACCCACCCAGTATAACTAACTGTAACCTAACCTACACAGTGCATCTAACGTGTGTGGGAGCCTGGAGTGTCCCTTTAATAATATAAACCCACCCAGTATAACTAACTGTAACCTAACCTACACAGTGCATCTAACGTGTGTGGGAGCCTGGAGTGTCCCTTTATTAATATAAACCCACCCAGTATAACTAACTGTATACTAACCTACACAGTGCACCTAACGTGTGTGGGAGCCTGGAGTGACCCTTTAATAATATAAACCCACCCAGTATAACTAACTGTAACCTAACCTACGCAGTGCACCTAACGTGTGTGGGAGCCTGGAGTGCCCCTTTAATAATATAAACCCACTCAGTATAACTAACTGTAACCTAACCTACACAGTGCACCTAACGTGTGTGGGAGCCTGGAGTGTCCCTTTAATAATATAAACCCACCCAGTATAACTAACTGTAACCTAACCTACACAGTGCACCTAACGTGTGTGGGAGCCTGGAGTGTCCCTTTAATAATATAAACCCACCCAGTATAACTAACTGTAACCTAACCTACACAGTGCACCTAATGTGTGTGGGAGCCTGGAGTGTCCCTTTAATAATATAAACCCACCCAGTATAACTAACTGTAACCTAACCTACACAGTGCACCTAACGTGTGTGGGAGCCTGGAGTGTCCCTTTAATAATATAAACCCACCCAGTATAACTAACTGTAACCTAACCTACACAGTGCACCTAACGTGTGTGGGAGCCTGGAGTGTCCCTTTAATAATATAAACCCACCCAGTATAACTAACTGTAACCTAACCTACACAGTGTATCTAACGTATGTGGGAGCCTGGAGTGTCCCTTTAATAATATAAACCGACCCAGTATAACTAACTGTAACCTAACCTACACAGTGCATCTAACGTGTGTGGGAGCCTGGAGTGTCCCTTTAATAATATAAACCCACCCAGTATAACTAACTGTAACCTAACCTACACAGTGCATCTAACGTGTGTGGGAGCCTGGAGTGTCCCTTTAATAATATAAACCCACCCAGTATAACTAACTGTAACCTAACCTACACAGTGCACCTAACGTGTGTGGGAGCCTGGAGTGTCCCTTTAATAATATAAACCCACCCAGTATAACTAACTGTAACCTAACCTACACAGTGCACCTAACGTGTGTGGGAGCCTGGAGTGTCCCTTTAATAATATAAACCCACCCAGTATAACTAACTGTAACCTAACCTACACAGTGCATCTAACGTGTGTGGGAGCCTGGAGTGTCCCTTTAATAATATAAACCCACCCAGTATAACTAACTGTAACCTAACCTACACAGTGCATCTAACGTGTGTGGGAGCCTGGAGTGTCCCTTTAATAATATAAACCCACCCAGTATAACTAACTGTAACCTAACCTACACAGTGCACCTAACGTGTGTGGGAGCCTGGAGTGTCCCTTTAATAATATAAACCCACCTAGTATAACTAACTGTAACCTAACCTACACAGTGCATCTAACGTGTGTGGGAGCCTGGAGTGTCCCTTTAATAATATAAACCCACCCAGTATAACTAACTGTAACCTAACCTACACAGTGCATCTAACGTGTGTGGGAGCCTGGAGTGTCCCTTTAATAATATAAACCCACCCAGTATAACTAACTGTAACCTAACCTACACAGTGCATCTAACGTGTGTGGGAGCCTGGAGTGTCCCTTTAATAATATAAACCCACCCAGTATAACTAACTGTAACCTAACCTACACAGTGCATCTAACGTGTGTGGGAGCCTGGAGTGTCCCTTTAATAATATAAACCCACCCAGTATAACTAACTGTAACCTAACCTACACAGTGCATCTAACGTGTGTGGGAGCCTGGAGTGTCCCTTTAATAATATAAACCCACCCAGTATAACTAACTGTAACCTAACCTACACAGTGCATCTAACGTGTGTGGGAGCCTGGAGTGTCCCTTTAATAATATAAACCCACCCAGTATAACTAACTGTAACCTAACCTACACAGTGCATCTAACGTGTGTGGGAGCCTGGAGTGTCCCTTTAATAATATAAACCCACCCAGTATAACTAACTGTAACCTAACCTACACAGTGCATCTAACGTGTGTGGGAGCCTGGAGTGTCCCTTTAATAATATAAACCCACCCAGTATAACTAACTGTAACCTAACCTACACAGTGCATCTAACGTGTGTGGGAGCCTGGAGTGTCCCTTTAATAATATAAACCCACCCAGTATAACTAACTGTAACCTAACCTACACAGTGCATCTAACGTGTGTGGGAGCCTGGAGTGTCCCTTTAATAATATAAACCCACCCAGTATAACTAACTGTAACCTAACCTACACAGTGCATCTAACGTGTGTGGGAGCCTGGAGTGTCCCTTTAATAATATAAACCCACCCAGTATAACTAACTGTAACCTAACCTACACAGTGCATCTAACGTGTGTGGGAGCCTGGAGTGTCCCTTTAATAATATAAACCCACCCAGTATAACTAACTGTAACCTAACCTACACAGTGCATCTAACGTGTGTGGGAGCCTGGAGTGTCCCTTTAATAATATAAACCCACCCAGTATAACTAACTGTAACCTAACCTACACAGTGCATCTAACGTGTGTGGGAGCCTGGAGTGTCCCTTTAATAATATAAACCCACCCAGTATAACTAACTGTAACCTAACCTACACAGTGCATCTAACGTGTGTGGGAGCCTGGAGTGTCCCTTTAATAATATAAACCCACCCAGTATAACTAACTGTAACCTAACCTACACAGTGCACCTAACGTGTGTGGGAGCCTGGAGTGTCCCTTTAATAATATAAACCCACCCAGTATAACTAACTGTAACCTAACCTACACAGTGCATCTAACGTGTGTGGGAGCCTGGAGTGTCCCTTTAATAATATAAACCCACCCAGTATAACTAACTGTAACCTAACCTACACAGTGCATCTAACGTGTGTGGGAGCCTGGAGTGTCCCTTTAATAATATAAACCCACCCAGTATAACTAACTGTAACCTAACCTACACAGTGCATCTAACGTGTGTGGGAGCCTGGAGTGTCCCTTTAATAATATAAACCCACCCAGTATAACTAACTGTAACCTAACCTACACAGTGCATCCTAACGTGTGTGGGAGCCTGGAGTGTCCCTTTAATAATATAAACCCACCCAGTATAACTAACTGTAACCTAACCTACACAGTGCATCTAACGTGTGTGGGAGCCTGGAGTGTCCCTTTAATAATATAAACCCACCCAGTATAACTGTAACCTAACCTACACAGTGCACCTAACGTGTGTGGGAGCCTGGAGTGTCCCTTTAATAATATAAACCCACCCAGTATAACTAACTGTAACCTAACCTACACAGTGCACCTAACGTGTGCGGGAGCCTGGAGTGTCCCTTTAATAATATAAACCCACCCAGTATAACTAACTGTAACCTAACCTACACAGTGCATCTAACGTATGTGGGAGCATGGAGTATTCCTTTAATAATATAAACCCACCCAGTATAACTAACTGTAACCA